>NW_022995377.1:0-45782 GCF_004354385.1 Drosophila innubila
TATTATTATTTTAGTTCAGCTTTTCTCTGTTTATAGTCTGTTCTACAATTTTTGCTATTAATCACAATACTTATCTTTTATTTGCATGAATGATTTTTAACTAGTTTACAACTAAATTTCTAACACTTTTAAACATTCTATTATTATAGTCTGCTCTTTTTCGTATTTCCAATATTAGAATATTTTAAAACTCTAATAGACGTTTCTTTTAGTGTTTTCTGCGCTTTTGTTAGTCTTGATACTTAATATTATTATTTTAGTTCAGCTTTTCTCTGAGCTATAGTCTGTCTGTTATTTTTGCTATTAATCACAATACTTATCTTTATTTTATGAATGAATGATTTTAACTAGTTTACAACTAAATTTCTAATAATTTAAATACCCATTATAGTCTGCCATTTCTGCATTCCAACATTAGAATATTTTAAAACTCTAATAGATGTTTTAGTGTTTTCAAGCTTCTGGTTAGTTGGATATCAATATTATTATTTTTAGTTCAGTTTCTGAGCTTATAGTCTGTCTACAATTCTTGCTATTAATCACAATATCTTATCTTTTATTTCCATGAATGAATGATTTTAACTAGTTTACAACCAAATTTCTGATTCACTTTTAACACACCCTATTAGTATAGTCTGCTCTTTCTGCATTTCCAATATTAGAATTATTTCAAACTCTAATAGACCTTTCTTTAGTGTTTTCTCTGCGCTCTTTATATTTCATACTTAATATTATTATTTAGTTCATTTCTCTGAGCTATAGTCTGTCTACAATTTTGCTATTAATCTAAATACTTATCTTTATTTGTTGAATGAATGATTTTTAACTAGTTTAGCAACAATTTCAGCCATTTTTAACACACTCCCTATTAGTATAGTCTGCTTTTCTGCATTTCCAATATTAGAATATTTTTTAAAACTCTAATAGACGTTTCTTTTAGTGTTTTCTGCGCTCTTTGGTTAGTCTTCATTTAATATTATTATTTTAGTTCAGCTTTTCTCTGAGCTTATAGTCTGTCTACAATTTTTGCTATTAATCATACAATTTATCTTTTATTTATGAATGAATGATTTTTAACTAGTTTACAACTAAATTTCTAGCCAATTTTAACACAATAATTCTATTGTATAGTCTGCTCTTTCTGCATTCTTATTAGAATATTTTTAAACTCTAATAGACGTTTCTTTTAGTGTTTTCTGCTCTTTTGGTTAGTCTTGATATTAATATTATTGTTTTTTAGTTCAGCTTTTCTCTGAGCTGCTATAGTCTGTCTACAATTCTTGCTATTAATCACAATATTTATCTTTTTATTTTGAATGAATGATTTTAACTAGTTTTAAAACAAAATTTCTAGCCACTTTAACACATTACTATTATATAGTCTGCCTTTCTGCATTTCAATATTAGAAATATTTTTTAAAACTCTAATAGACGTTTCTTTTAGTGTTTTCTGCCTTTTTGGTTAGTCTTGATACTTATTATTATTTTAGTTCAGCTTTCTCTGAGCTATAGTTGTCTACAATTTTTGCTATTAATCACAATACTTATCTTTATTTATGAATGAATGATTTTAACTAGTTTACAACTAAATTTCTAGCCACTTTTAACACATCTATTAGTATAGTCTGCTCTTTTCTTGCATTTCCAATATTAGAATATTTTAAACTCTAATAGACGTTTCTTTTAGTGTTTCTTCGCTCTTTTATAGTCTTGATACTTACTATATATTATTTTTAGTTCAGCTTTCTCTGAGCATAGTCTGTCTACAATTTTGCTATTAACACAATATTTATCTTTATTTGCAGAATGAATGATTTTTAACTAGTTTACAAATTAAATTCTTAGCCACTTTTAACACACTTATTAGTAATAGCCTGCCTTTCTGCATTCCAATATTAGAATATTTTAACTTTTTACAAACTCTTAATATTAGATTCGTTTCCTATTTAGTGTTTTTCTGCGCCCTTTTGTTAGTCTTCTTTGTTTCTAATATTATTATTTTGGTTCAGCTTTTCTCTGAGTTATAGTCTGTTCTACAATTTTTGCTATTAATCACAATACTTATCTTTTATTTTATGAATGAATGATTTTTAACTAGTTTACAACCAAATTTCTAGCCACTTTTAGCACAATTCTATTAGTATCTCTGCATTTCTGCATTTCCAATATTAGAATATTTTTAAACTCTAATAGACGTTTCTTTTAGTGTTTTCTGCGCTCTTTGTTAGTCTTGATACTTAATATTATTATTTTTAGTTCAGCTTTTCTCTGAGCTATAGTCTCTGTCTACAATTTTTGTATTAATCACAATACTTATCTTTTTATTTTATGAATGAATGATTTTTAACTAGTTTACAACTAAATTTCTAGCCACTTTTAACACAATTCCTATTAGTATTCTGTTTCTCTTTCTGCATTTCCAATATTAGAATATTTTTAAAACTCTAATAGACGTTTTAGTGTTTTGCGCTCTTTTGGTTGTCTCAATATTATTATTTTTAGTTCAGCTTTTCTCTGAGCTATAGTCTGTCTACAATTTTGCTATTAATCACAATTATCTTTTATTTGAATGAATGATTTTAACTAGTTTACAACTAAATTTCTAGCCACTTTTTACACATCTATTAGTATAGTCTGCTCTTTCTGCATTTCAATATTAGAATATTTTAAAACTCTAATAGACGTTTCTTTTAGTGTTTTCTGCGCTCTTTTTAGGTCTTGATACTTAATATTATTATTTTTAGTTCAGCTTTTCTCTGAGCTATAGTCTGTCTACAATTTTTGCTATTAATCACAATACTTATTTTTATTTGCGAATGAATGATTTTTAACTAGTTTACAACTAAATTTCTAGCCACTTTTAACACATCCTATTAGTATAGTCTGCTCTTTCTGCATTTCCAATATTAGAATATTTTTTAAAACTCTAATAGACGTTTCTTTTAGTGTTTTCTGCGCTCTTTGGTTAGTCTTGATACTTAATATTATTATTTTTAGTTCAGCTTTTCTCTGAGCTATAGTCTACAATTTTGCTATTAATCACAATACTTATCTTTTATTTATGAATGAATGATTTTTAACTAGTTTACAACTAAATTTCTAGCCACTTTTAACACACTCTATTAGTATAGTCTGCTCTTTCTGCATTTCCAATATTAGAATATTTTTAAAACTCTAATAGACGTTTCTTTTAGTGTTTTCTGCGCTCTTTTGGTTAGTCTTGATACTTAATATTATTATTTTTAGTTCAGCTTTTCTCTGAGCTATAGTCTGTCTACAATTTTTATGATACAGCGCCATACTTATCTTTTATTTGCGAATGAATGATTTTTAACTAGTTTACAACTAAATTTCTAGCCACTTTTAACACACTCCTATTAGTATAGTCTGCTCTTTCTGCATTTCCAATATTAGAATATTTTTAAAACTCTAATAGACGTTTCTTTTAGTGTTTTCTGCGCTCTTTGGTTAGTCTTGATACTTAATATTATTATTTTTAGTTCAGCTTTTCTCTGAGCTATAGTCTGTCTACAATTTTGCTATTAATCACAATACTTATCTTTTATTTGCGAATGAATGATTTTTAACTAGTTTACAACTAAATTTCTAGCCACTTTTAACACACTCCTATTAGTATAGTCTGCTCTTTCTGCATTTCCAATATTAGAATATTTTTAAAACTCTAATAGACGTTTCTTTTAGTGTTTTCTGCGCTCTTTTGGTTAGTCTTGATACTTAATATTATTATTTTTAGTTCAGCTTTTCTCTGAGCTATAGTCTGTCTACAATTTTGCTATTAATCACAATACTTATCTTTTATTTGAATGAATGATTTTTAACTAGTTTACAACTAAATTTCTAGCCACTTTTAACACACTCCTATTAGTATAGTCTGCTCTTTCTGCATTTCCAATATTAGAATATTTTTAAAACTCTAATAGACGTTTCTTTTAGTGTTTTCTGCGCTCTTTTGGTTAGTCTTGATACTTAATATTATTATTTTTAGTTCAGCTTTTCTCTGAGCTATAGTCTGTCTACAATTTTGCTATTAATCACAATACTTATCTTTTATTTGCGAATGAATGATTTTTAACTAGTTTACAACTAAATTTCTAGCCACTTTTAACACACTCCTATTAGTATAGTCTGCTCTTTCTGCATTTCCAATATTAGAATATTTTTAAAACTCTAATAGACGTTTCTTTTAGTGTTTTCTGCGCTCTTTGGTTAGTCTTGATACTTAATATTATTATTTTTAGTTCAGCTTTTCTCTGAGCTATAGTCTGTCTACAATTTTGCTATTAATCACAATACTTATCTTTTATTTGCGAATGAATGATTTTTAACTAGTTTACAACTAAATTTCTAGCCACTTTTAACACACTCTATTAGTATAGTCTGCTCTTTCTGCATTTCCAATATTAGAATATTTTTAAAACTCTAATAGACGTTTCTTTTAGTGTTTTCTGCGCTCTTTGGTTAGTCTTGATACTTAATATTATTATTTTTAGTTCAGCTTTTCTCTGAGCTATAGTCTGTCTACAATTTTGCTATTAATCACAATACTTATCTTTTATTTGCGAATGAATGATTTTTAACTAGTTTACAACTAAATTTCTAGCCACTTTTAACACACTCCTATTAGTATAGTCTGCTCTTTCTGCATTTCCAATATTAGAATATTTTTAAAACTCTAATAGACGTTTCTTTTAGTGTTTTCTGCGCTCTTTTGGTTAGTCTTGATACTTAATATTATTATTTTTAGTTCAGCTTTTCTCTGAGCTATAGTCTGTCTACAATTTTTGCTATTAATCACAATACTTATCTTTTATTTGAATGAATGATTTTTAACTAGTTTACAACTAAATTTCTAGCCACTTTTAACACACTCCTATTAGTATAGTCTGCTCTTTCTGCATTTCCAATATTAGAATATTTTTAAAACTCTAATAGACGTTTCTTTTAGTGTTTTCTGCGCTCTTTTGGTTAGTCTTGATACTTAATATTATTATTTTTAGTTCAGCTTTTCTCTGAGCTATAGTCTGTCTACAATTTTTGCTATTAATCACAATACTTATCTTTTATTTGCGAATGAATGATTTTTAACTAGTTTACAACTAAATTTCTAGCCACTTTTAACACACTCCTATTAGTATAGTCTGCTCTTTCTGCATTTCCAATATTAGAATATTTTTAAAACTCTAATAGACGTTTCTTTTAGTGTTTTCTGCGCTCTTTTGGTTAGTCTTGATACTTAATATTATTATTTTTAGTTCAGCTTTTCTCTGAGCTATAGTCTGTCTACAATTTTTGCTATTAATCACAATACTTATCTTTTATTTGCGAATGAATGATTTTTAACTAGTTTACAACTAAATTTCTAGCCACTTTTAACACACTCCTATTAGTATAGTCTGCTCTTTCTGCATTTCCAATATTAGAATATTTTTAAAACTCTAATAGACGTTTCTTTTAGTGTTTTCTGCGCTCTTTTGGTTAGTCTTGATACTTAATATTATTATTTTTAGTTCAGCTTTTCTCTGAGCTATAGTCTGTCTACAATTTTTGCTATTAATCACAATACTTATCTTTTATTTGAATGAATGATTTTTAACTAGTTTACAACTAAATTTCTAGCCACTTTTAACACACTATTAGTATAGTCTGCTCTTTCTGCATTTCCAATATTAGAATATTTTTAAAACTCTAATAGACGTTTCTTTTAGTGTTTTCTGCGCTCTTTTGGTTAGTCTTGATACTTAATATTATTATTTTTAGTTCAGCTTTTCTCTGAGCTATAGTCTGTCTACAATTTTTGCTATTAATCACAATACTTATCTTTTATTTGCGAATGAATGATTTTTAACTAGTTTACAACTAAATTTCTAGCCACTTTTAACACACTCCTATTAGTATAGTCTGCTCTTTCTGCATTTCCAATATTAGAATATTTTTAAAACTCTAATAGACGTTTCTTTTAGTGTTTTCTGCGCTCTTTTGGTTAGTCTTGATACTTAATATTATTATTTTTAGTTCAGCTTTTCTCTGAGCTATAGTCTGTCTACAATTTTTGCTATTAATCACAATACTTATCTTTTATTTGCGAATGAATGATTTTTAACTAGTTTACAACTAAATTTCTAGCCACTTTTAACACACTCCTATTAGTATAGTCTGCTCTTTCTGCATTTCCAATATTAGAATATTTTTAAAACTCTAATAGACGTTTCTTTTAGTGTTTTCTGCGCTCTTTGGTTAGTCTTGATACTTAATATTATTATTTTTAGTTCAGCTTTTCTCTGAGCTATAGTCTGTCTACAATTTTTGCTATTAATCACAATACTTATCTTTTATTTGAATGAATGATTTTTAACTAGTTTACAACTAAATTTCTAGCCACTTTTAACACACTCCTATTAGTATAGTCTGCTCTTTCTGCATTTCCAATATTAGAATATTTTTAAAACTCTAATAGACGTTTCTTTTAGTGTTTTCTGCGCTCTTTTGGTTAGTCTTGATACTTAATATTATTATTTTTAGTTCAGCTTTTCTCTGAGCTATAGTCTGTCTACAATTTTTGCTATTAATCACAATACTTATCTTTTATTTGCGAATGAATGATTTTTAACTAGTTTACAACTAAATTTCTAGCCACTTTTAACACACTCCTATTAGTATAGTCTGCTCTTTCTGCATTTCCAATATTAGAATATTTTTAAAACTCTAATAGACGTTTCTTTTAGTGTTTTCTGCGCTCTTTTGGTTAGTCTTGATACTTAATATTATTATTTTTAGTTCAGCTTTTCTCTGAGCTATAGTCTGTCTACAATTTTTGCTATTAATCACAATACTTATCTTTTATTTGCGAATGAATGATTTTTAACTAGTTTACAACTAAATTTCTAGCCACTTTTAACACACTCCTATTAGTATAGTCTGCTCTTTCTGCATTTCCAATATTAGAATATTTTTAAAACTCTAATAGACGTTTCTTTTAGTGTTTTCTGCGCTCTTTTGGTTAGTCTTGATACTTAATATTATTATTTTTAGTTCAGCTTTTCTCTGAGCTATAGTCTGTCTACAATTTTGCTATTAATCACAATACTTATCTTTTATTTGAATGAATGATTTTTAACTAGTTTACAACTAAATTTCTAGCCACTTTTAACACACTCCTATTAGTATAGTCTGCTCTTTCTGCATTTCCAATATTAGAATATTTTTAAAACTCTAATAGACGTTTCTTTTAGTGTTTTCTGCGCTCTTTTGGTTAGTCTTGATACTTAATATTATTATTTTTAGTTCAGCTTTTCTCTGAGCTATAGTCTGTCTACAATTTTTGCTATTAATCACAATACTTATCTTTTATTTGAATGAATGATTTTTAACTAGTTTACAACTAAATTTCTAGCCACTTTTAACACACTCCTATTAGTATAGTCTGCTCTTTCTGCATTTCCAATATTAGAATATTTTTAAAACTCTAATAGACGTTTCTTTTAGTGTTTTCTGCGCTCTTTTGGTTAGTCTTGATACTTAATATTATTATTTTTAGTTCAGCTTTTCTCTGAGCTATAGTCTGTCTACAATTTTTGCTATTAATCACAATACTTATCTTTTATTTGAATGAATGATTTTTAACTAGTTTACAACTAAATTTCTAGCCACTTTTAACACACTCTATTAGTATAGTCTGCTCTTTCTGCATTTCCAATATTAGAATATTTTTAAAACTCTAATAGACGTTTCTTTTAGTGTTTTCTGCGCTCTTTTGGTTAGTCTTGATACTTAATATTATTATTTTTAGTTCAGCTTTTCTCTGAGCTATAGTCTGTCTACAATTTTTGCTATTAATCACAATACTTATCTTTTATTTGCGAATGAATGATTTTTAACTAGTTTACAACTAAATTTCTAGCCACTTTTAACACACTCCTATTAGTATAGTCTGCTCTTTCTGCATTTCCAATATTAGAATATTTTTAAAACTCTAATAGACGTTTCTTTTAGTGTTTTCTGCGCTCTTTTGGTTAGTCTTGATACTTAATATTATTATTTTTAGTTCAGCTTTTCTCTGAGCTATAGTCTGTCTACAATTTTTGCTATTAATCACAATACTTATCTTTTATTTGAATGAATGATTTTTAACTAGTTTACAACTAAATTTCTAGCCACTTTTAACACACTCCTATTAGTATAGTCTGCTCTTTCTGCATTTCCAATATTAGAATATTTTTAAAACTCTAATAGACGTTTCTTTTAGTGTTTTCTGCGCTCTTTTGGTTAGTCTTGATACTTAATATTATTATTTTTAGTTCAGCTTTTCTCTGAGCTATAGTCTGTCTACAATTTTTGCTATTAATCACAATACTTATCTTTTATTTGAATGAATGATTTTTAACTAGTTTACAACTAAATTTCTAGCCACTTTTAACACACTCCTATTAGTATAGTCTGCTCTTTCTGCATTTCCAATATTAGAATATTTTTAAAACTCTAATAGACGTTTCTTTTAGTGTTTTCTGCGCTCTTTTGGTTAGTCTTGATACTTAATATTATTATTTTTAGTTCAGCTTTTCTCTGAGCTATAGTCTGTCTACAATTTTTGCTATTAATCACAATACTTATCTTTTATTTGAATGAATGATTTTTAACTAGTTTACAACTAAATTTCTAGCCACTTTTAACACACTCCTATTAGTATAGTCTGCTCTTTCTGCATTTCCAATATTAGAATATTTTTAAAACTCTAATAGACGTTTCTTTTAGTGTTTTCTGCGCTCTTTTGGTTAGTCTTGATACTTAATATTATTATTTTTAGTTCAGCTTTTCTCTGAGCTATAGTCTGTCTACAATTTTTGCTATTAATCACAATACTTATCTTTTATTTGCGAATGAATGATTTTTAACTAGTTTACAACTAAATTTCTAGCCACTTTTAACACACTCCTATTAGTATAGTCTGCTCTTTCTGCATTTCCAATATTAGAATATTTTTAAAACTCTAATAGACGTTTCTTTTAGTGTTTTCTGCGCTCTTTTGGTTAGTCTTGATACTTAATATTATTATTTTTAGTTCAGCTTTTCTCTGAGCTATAGTCTGTCTACAATTTTTGCTATTAATCACAATACTTATCTTTTATTTGCGAATGAATGATTTTTAACTAGTTTACAACTAAATTTCTAGCCACTTTTAACACACTCCTATTAGTATAGTCTGCTCTTTCTGCATTTCCAATATTAGAATATTTTTAAAACTCTAATAGACGTTTCTTTTAGTGTTTTCTGCGCTCTTTTGGTTAGTCTTGATACTTAATATTATTATTTTTAGTTCAGCTTTTCTCTGAGCTATAGTCTGTCTACAATTTTTGCTATTAATCACAATACTTATCTTTTATTTGAATGAATGATTTTTAACTAGTTTACAACTAAATTTCTAGCCACTTTTAACACACTCCTATTAGTATAGTCTGCTCTTTCTGCATTTCCAATATTAGAATATTTTTAAAACTCTAATAGACGTTTCTTTTAGTGTTTTCTGCGCTCTTTTGGTTAGTCTTGATACTTAATATTATTATTTTTAGTTCAGCTTTTCTCTGAGCTATAGTCTGTCTACAATTTTTGCTATTAATCACAATACTTATCTTTTATTTGAATGAATGATTTTTAACTAGTTTACAACTAAATTTCTAGCCACTTTTAACACACTCCTATTAGTATAGTCTGCTCTTTCTGCATTTCCAATATTAGAATATTTTTAAAACTCTAATAGACGTTTCTTTTAGTGTTTTCTGCGCTCTTTTGGTTAGTCTTGATACTTAATATTATTATTTTTAGTTCAGCTTTTCTCTGAGCTATAGTCTGTCTACAATTTTTGCTATTAATCACAATACTTATCTTTTATTTGAATGAATGATTTTTAACTAGTTTACAACTAAATTTCTAGCCACTTTTAACACACTCCTATTAGTATAGTCTGCTCTTTCTGCATTTCCAATATTAGAATATTTTTAAAACTCTAATAGACGTTTCTTTTAGTGTTTTCTGCGCTCTTTTGGTTAGTCTTGATACTTAATATTATTATTTTTAGTTCAGCTTTTCTCTGAGCTATAGTCTGTCTACAATTTTTGCTATTAATCACAATACTTATCTTTTATTTGAATGAATGATTTTTAACTAGTTTACAACTAAATTTCTAGCCACTTTTAACACACTCCTATTAGTATAGTCTGCTCTTTCTGCATTTCCAATATTAGAATATTTTTAAAACTCTAATAGACGTTTCTTTTAGTGTTTTCTGCGCTCTTTGGTTAGTCTTGATACTTAATATTATTATTTTTAGTTCAGCTTTTCTCTGAGCTATAGTCTGTCTACAATTTTTGCTATTAATCACAATACTTATCTTTTATTTGCGAATGAATGATTTTTAACTAGTTTACAACTAAATTTCTAGCCACTTTTAACACACTCCTATTAGTATAGTCTGCTCTTTCTGCATTTCCAATATTAGAATATTTTTAAAACTCTAATAGACGTTTCTTTTAGTGTTTTCTGCGCTCTTTTGGTTAGTCTTGATACTTAATATTATTATTTTTAGTTCAGCTTTTCTCTGAGCTATAGTCTGTCTACAATTTTTGCTATTAATCACAATACTTATCTTTTATTTGAATGAATGATTTTTAACTAGTTTACAACTAAATTTCTAGCCACTTTTAACACACTCCTATTAGTATAGTCTGCTCTTTCTGCATTTCCAATATTAGAATATTTTTAAAACTCTAATAGACGTTTCTTTTAGTGTTTTCTGCGCTCTTTTGGTTAGTCTTGATACTTAATATTATTATTTTTAGTTCAGCTTTTCTCTGAGCTATAGTCTGTCTACAATTTTTGCTATTAATCACAATACTTATCTTTTATTTGCGAATGAATGATTTTTAACTAGTTTACAACTAAATTTCTAGCCACTTTTAACACACTCCTATTAGTATAGTCTGCTCTTTCTGCATTTCCAATATTAGAATATTTTTAAAACTCTAATAGACGTTTCTTTTAGTGTTTTCTGCGCTCTTTTGGTTAGTCTTGATACTTAATATTATTATTTTTAGTTCAGCTTTTCTCTGAGCTATAGTCTGTCTACAATTTTTGCTATTAATCACAATACTTATCTTTTATTTGAATGAATGATTTTTAACTAGTTTACAACTAAATTTCTAGCCACTTTTAACACACTCCTATTAGTATAGTCTGCTCTTTCTGCATTTCCAATATTAGAATATTTTTAAAACTCTAATAGACGTTTCTTTTAGTGTTTTCTGCGCTCTTTTGGTTAGTCTTGATACTTAATATTATTATTTTTAGTTCAGCTTTTCTCTGAGCTATAGTCTGTCTACAATTTTTGCTATTAATCACAATACTTATCTTTTATTTGCGAATGAATGATTTTTAACTAGTTTACAACTAAATTTCTAGCCACTTTTAACACACTCCTATTAGTATAGTCTGCTCTTTCTGCATTTCCAATATTAGAATATTTTTAAAACTCTAATAGACGTTTCTTTTAGTGTTTTCTGCGCTCTTTTGGTTAGTCTTGATACTTAATATTATTATTTTTAGTTCAGCTTTTCTCTGAGCTATAGTCTGTCTACAATTTTTGCTATTAATCACAATACTTATCTTTTATTTGCGAATGAATGATTTTTAACTAGTTTACAACTAAATTTCTAGCCACTTTTAACACACTCCTATTAGTATAGTCTGCTCTTTCTGCATTTCCAATATTAGAATATTTTTAAAACTCTAATAGACGTTTCTTTTAGTGTTTTCTGCGCTCTTTTGGTTAGTCTTGATACTTAATATTATTATTTTTAGTTCAGCTTTTCTCTGAGCTATAGTCTGTCTACAATTTTTGCTATTAATCACAATACTTATCTTTTATTTGCGAATGAATGATTTTTAACTAGTTTACAACTAAATTTCTAGCCACTTTTAACACACTCCTATTAGTATAGTCTGCTCTTTCTGCATTTCCAATATTAGAATATTTTTAAAACTCTAATAGACGTTTCTTTTAGTGTTTTCTGCGCTCTTTTTAGTCTTGATACTTAATATTATTATTTTTAGTTCAGCTTTTCTCTGAGCTATAGTCTGTCTACAATTTTTGCTATTAATCACAATACTTATCTTTTATTTGCGAATGAATGATTTTTAACTAGTTTACAACTAAATTTCTAGCCACTTTTAACACACTCCTATTAGTATAGTCTGCTCTTTCTGCATTTCCAATATTAGAATATTTTTAAAACTCTAATAGACGTTTCTTTTAGTGTTTTCTGCGCTCTTTTGGTTAGTCTTGATACTTAATATTATTATTTTTAGTTCAGCTTTTCTCTGAGCTATAGTCTGTCTACAATTTTGCTATTAATCACAATACTTATCTTTTATTTGCGAATGAATGATTTTTAACTAGTTTACAACTAAATTTCTAGCCACTTTTAACACACTCCTATTAGTATAGTCTGCTCTTTCTGCATTTCCAATATTAGAATATTTTTAAAACTCTAATAGACGTTTCTTTTAGTGTTTTCTGCGCTCTTTTGGTTAGTCTTGATACTTAATATTATTATTTTTAGTTCAGCTTTTCTCTGAGCTATAGTCTGTCTACAATTTTTGCTATTAATCACAATACTTATCTTTTATTTGAATGAATGATTTTTAACTAGTTTACAACTAAATTTCTAGCCACTTTTAACACACTCCTATTAGTATAGTCTGCTCTTTCTGCATTTCCAATATTAGAATATTTTTAAAACTCTAATAGACGTTTCTTTTAGTGTTTTCTGCGCTCTTTTGGTTAGTCTTGATACTTAATATTATTATTTTTAGTTCAGCTTTTCTCTGAGCTATAGTCTGTCTACAATTTTTGCTATTAATCACAATACTTATCTTTTATTTGAATGAATGATTTTTAACTAGTTTACAACTAAATTTCTAGCCACTTTTAACACACTCCTATTAGTATAGTCTGCTCTTTCTGCATTTCCAATATTAGAATATTTTTAAAACTCTAATAGACGTTTCTTTTAGTGTTTTCTGCGCTCTTTTGGTTAGTCTTGATACTTAATATTATTATTTTTAGTTCAGCTTTTCTCTGAGCTATAGTCTGTCTACAATTTTTGCTATTAATCACAATACTTATCTTTTATTTGAATGAATGATTTTTAACTAGTTTACAACTAAATTTCTAGCCACTTTTAACACACTCCTATTAGTATAGTCTGCTCTTTCTGCATTTCCAATATTAGAATATTTTTAAAACTCTAATAGACGTTTCTTTTAGTGTTTTCTGCGCTCTTTTGGTTAGTCTTGATACTTAATATTATTATTTTTAGTTCAGCTTTTCTCTGAGCTATAGTCTGTCTACAATTTTTGCTATTAATCACAATACTTATCTTTTATTTGCGAATGAATGATTTTTAACTAGTTTACAACTAAATTTCTAGCCACTTTTAACACACTCCTATTAGTATAGTCTGCTCTTTCTGCATTTCCAATATTAGAATATTTTTAAAACTCTAATAGACGTTTCTTTTAGTGTTTTCTGCGCTCTTTTGGTTAGTCTTGATACTTAATATTATTATTTTTAGTTCAGCTTTTCTCTGAGCTATAGTCTGTCTACAATTTTTGCTATTAATCACAATACTTATCTTTTATTTGCGAATGAATGATTTTTAACTAGTTTACAACTAAATTTCTAGCCACTTTTAACACACTCCTATTAGTATAGTCTGCTCTTTCTGCATTTCCAATATTAGAATATTTTTAAAACTCTAATAGACGTTTCTTTTAGTGTTTTCTGCGCTCTTTTGGTTAGTCTTGATACTTAATATTATTATTTTTAGTTCAGCTTTTCTCTGAGCTATAGTCTGTCTACAATTTTTGCTATTAATCACAATACTTATCTTTTATTTGCGAATGAATGATTTTTAACTAGTTTACAACTAAATTTCTAGCCACTTTTAACACACTCCTATTAGTATAGTCTGCTCTTTCTGCATTTCCAATATTAGAATATTTTTAAAACTCTAATAGACGTTTCTTTTAGTGTTTTCTGCGCTCTTTTGGTTAGTCTTGATACTTAATATTATTATTTTTAGTTCAGCTTTTCTCTGAGCTATAGTCTGTCTACAATTTTTGCTATTAATCACAATACTTATCTTTTATTTGAATGAATGATTTTTAACTAGTTTACAACTAAATTTCTAGCCACTTTTAACACACTCCTATTAGTATAGTCTGCTCTTTCTGCATTTCCAATATTAGAATATTTTTAAAACTCTAATAGACGTTTCTTTTAGTGTTTTCTGCGCTCTTTTGGTTAGTCTTGATACTTAATATTATTATTTTTAGTTCAGCTTTTCTCTGAGCTATAGTCTGTCTACAATTTTTGCTATTAATCACAATACTTATCTTTTATTTGCGAATGAATGATTTTTAACTAGTTTACAACTAAATTTCTAGCCACTTTTAACACACTCCTATTAGTATAGTCTGCTCTTTCTGCATTTCCAATATTAGAATATTTTTAAAACTCTAATAGACGTTTCTTTTAGTGTTTTCTGCGCTCTTTTGGTTAGTCTTGATACTTAATATTATTATTTTTAGTTCAGCTTTTCTCTGAGCTATAGTCTGTCTACAATTTTTGCTATTAATCACAATACTTATCTTTTATTTGAATGAATGATTTTTAACTAGTTTACAACTAAATTTCTAGCCACTTTTAACACACTCCTATTAGTATAGTCTGCTCTTTCTGCATTTCCAATATTAGAATATTTTTAAAACTCTAATAGACGTTTCTTTTAGTGTTTTCTGCGCTCTTTTGGTTAGTCTTGATACTTAATATTATTATTTTTAGTTCAGCTTTTCTCTGAGCTATAGTCTGTCTACAATTTTTGCTATTAATCACAATACTTATCTTTTATTTGCGAATGAATGATTTTTAACTAGTTTACAACTAAATTTCTAGCCACTTTTAACACACTCCTATTAGTATAGTCTGCTCTTTCTGCATTTCCAATATTAGAATATTTTTAAAACTCTAATAGACGTTTCTTTTAGTGTTTTCTGCGCTCTTTTGGTTAGTCTTGATACTTAATATTATTATTTTTAGTTCAGCTTTTCTCTGAGCTATAGTCTGTCTACAATTTTTGCTATTAATCACAATACTTATCTTTTATTTGAATGAATGATTTTTAACTAGTTTACAACTAAATTTCTAGCCACTTTTAACACACTCCTATTAGTATAGTCTGCTCTTTCTGCATTTCCAATATTAGAATATTTTTAAAACTCTAATAGACGTTTCTTTTAGTGTTTTCTGCGCTCTTTTGGTTAGTCTTGATACTTAATATTATTATTTTTAGTTCAGCTTTTCTCTGAGCTATAGTCTGTCTACAATTTTTGCTATTAATCACAATACTTATCTTTTATTTGAATGAATGATTTTTAACTAGTTTACAACTAAATTTCTAGCCACTTTTAACACACTCCTATTAGTATAGTCTGCTCTTTCTGCATTTCCAATATTAGAATATTTTTAAAACTCTAATAGACGTTTCTTTTAGTGTTTTCTGCGCTCTTTGGTTAGTCTTGATACTTAATATTATTATTTTTAGTTCAGCTTTTCTCTGAGCTATAGTCTGTCTACAATTTTTGCTATTAATCACAATACTTATCTTTTATTTGAATGAATGATTTTTAACTAGTTTACAACTAAATTTCTAGCCACTTTTAACACACTTATTAGTATAGTCTGCTCTTTCTGCATTTCCAATATTAGAATATTTTTAAAACTCTAATAGACGTTTCTTTTAGTGTTTTCTGCGCTCTTTGGTTAGTCTTGATACTTAATATTATTATTTTTAGTTCAGCTTTTCTCTGAGCTATAGTCTGTCTACAATTTTTGCTATTAATCACAATACTTATCTTTTATTTGAATGAATGATTTTTAACTAGTTTACAACTAAATTTCTAGCCACTTTTAACACACTCCTATTAGTATAGTCTGCTCTTTCTGCATTTCCAATATTAGAATATTTTTAAAACTCTAATAGACGTTTCTTTTAGTGTTTTCTGCGCTCTTTTGGTTAGTCTTGATACTTAATATTATTATTTTTAGTTCAGCTTTTCTCTGAGCTATAGTCTGTCTACAATTTTTGCTATTAATCACAATACTTATCTTTTATTTATGAATGAATGATTTTTAACTAGTTTACAACTAAATTTCTAGCCACTTTTAACACACCTATTAGTATAGTCTGCTCTTTCTGCATTTCCAATATTAGAATATTTTTAAAACTCTAATAGACGTTTCTTTTAGTGTTTTCTGCGCTCTTTTGGTTAGTCTTGATACTTAATATTATTATTTTTAGTTCAGCTTTTCTCTGAGCTATAGTCTGTCTACAATTTTTGCTATTAATCACAATACTTATCTTTTATTTGAATGAATGATTTTTAACTAGTTTACAACTAAATTTCTAGCCACTTTTAACACACTCCTATTAGTATAGTCTGCTCTTTCTGCATTTCCAATATTAGAATATTTTTAAAACTCTAATAGACGTTTCTTTTAGTGTTTTCTGCGCTCTTTTGGTTAGTCTTGATACTTAATATTATTATTTTTAGTTCAGCTTTTCTCTGAGCTATAGTCTGTCTACAATTTTTGCTATTAATCACAATACTTATCTTTTATTTGAATGAATGATTTTTAACTAGTTTACAACTAAATTTCTAGCCACTTTTAACACACTCCTATTAGTATAGTCTGCTCTTTCTGCATTTCCAATATTAGAATATTTTTAAAACTCTAATAGACGTTTCTTTTAGTGTTTTCTGCGCTCTTTTGGTTAGTCTTGATACTTAATATTATTATTTTTAGTTCAGCTTTTCTCTGAGCTATAGTCTGTCTACAATTTTTGCTATTAATCACAATACTTATCTTTTATTTGCGAATGAATGATTTTTAACTAGTTTACAACTAAATTTCTAGCCACTTTTAACACACTCCTATTAGTATAGTCTGCTCTTTCTGCATTTCCAATATTAGAATATTTTTAAAACTCTAATAGACGTTTCTTTTAGTGTTTTCTGCGCTCTTTTGGTTAGTCTTGATACTTAATATTATTATTTTTAGTTCAGCTTTTCTCTGAGCTATAGTCTGTCTACAATTTTTGCTATTAATCACAATACTTATCTTTTATTTGAATGAATGATTTTTAACTAGTTTACAACTAAATTTCTAGCCACTTTTAACACACTCCTATTAGTATAGTCTGCTCTTTCTGCATTTCCAATATTAGAATATTTTTAAAACTCTAATAGACGTTTCTTTTAGTGTTTTCTGCGCTCTTTTGGTTAGTCTTGATACTTAATATTATTATTTTTAGTTCAGCTTTTCTCTGAGCTATAGTCTGTCTACAATTTTTGCTATTAATCACAATACTTATCTTTTATTTGAATGAATGATTTTTAACTAGTTTACAACTAAATTTCTAGCCACTTTTAACACACTCCTATTAGTATAGTCTGCTCTTTCTGCATTTCCAATATTAGAATATTTTTAAAACTCTAATAGACGTTTCTTTTAGTGTTTTCTGCGCTCTTTTGGTTAGTCTTGATACTTAATATTATTATTTTTAGTTCAGCTTTTCTCTGAGCTATAGTCTGTCTACAATTTTTGCTATTAATCACAATACTTATCTTTTATTTGAATGAATGATTTTTAACTAGTTTACAACTAAATTTCTAGCCACTTTTAACACACTCCTATTAGTATAGTCTGCTCTTTCTGCATTTCCAATATTAGAATATTTTTAAAACTCTAATAGACGTTTCTTTTAGTGTTTTCTGCGCTCTTTTGGTTAGTCTTGATACTTAATATTATTATTTTTAGTTCAGCTTTTCTCTGAGCTATAGTCTGTCTACAATTTTTGCTATTAATCACAATACTTATCTTTTATTTGCGAATGAATGATTTTTAACTAGTTTACAACTAAATTTCTAGCCACTTTTAACACACTCCTATTAGTATAGTCTGCTCTTTCTGCATTTCCAATATTAGAATATTTTTAAAACTCTAATAGACGTTTCTTTTAGTGTTTTCTGCGCTCTTTGGTTAGTCTTGATACTTAATATTATTATTTTTAGTTCAGCTTTTCTCTGAGCTATAGTCTGTCTACAATTTTTGCTATTAATCACAATACTTATCTTTTATTTGCGAATGAATGATTTTTAACTAGTTTACAACTAAATTTCTAGCCACTTTTAACACACTCCTATTAGTATAGTCTGCTCTTTCTGCATTTCCAATATTAGAATATTTTTAAAACTCTAATAGACGTTTCTTTTAGTGTTTTCTGCGCTCTTTTGGTTAGTCTTGATACTTAATATTATTATTTTTAGTTCAGCTTTTCTCTGAGCTATAGTCTGTCTACAATTTTTGCTATTAATCACAATACTTATCTTTTATTTGAATGAATGATTTTTAACTAGTTTACAACTAAATTTCTAGCCACTTTTAACACACTCCTATTAGTATAGTCTGCTCTTTCTGCATTTCCAATATTAGAATATTTTTAAAACTCTAATAGACGTTTCTTTTAGTGTTTTCTGCGCTCTTTTGGTTAGTCTTGATACTTAATATTATTATTTTTAGTTCAGCTTTTCTCTGAGCTATAGTCTGTCTACAATTTTGCTATTAATCACAATACTTATCTTTTATTTGCGAATGAATGATTTTTAACTAGTTTACAACTAAATTTCTAGCCACTTTTAACACACTCCTATTAGTATAGTCTGCTCTTTCTGCATTTCCAATATTAGAATATTTTTAAAACTCTAATAGACGTTTCTTTTAGTGTTTTCTGCGCTCTTTTGGTTAGTCTTGATACTTAATATTATTATTTTTAGTTCAGCTTTTCTCTGAGCTATAGTCTGTCTACAATTTTTGCTATTAATCACAATACTTATCTTTTATTTGAATGAATGATTTTTAACTAGTTTACAACTAAATTTCTAGCCACTTTTAACACACTCCTATTAGTATAGTCTGCTCTTTCTGCATTTCCAATATTAGAATATTTTTAAAACTCTAATAGACGTTTCTTTTAGTGTTTTCTGCGCTCTTTTGGTTAGTCTTGATACTTAATATTATTATTTTTAGTTCAGCTTTTCTCTGAGCTATAGTCTGTCTACAATTTTTGCTATTAATCACAATACTTATCTTTTATTTGCGAATGAATGATTTTTAACTAGTTTACAACTAAATTTCTAGCCACTTTTAACACATCCTATTAGTATAGTCTGCTCTTTCTGCATTTCCAATATTAGAATATTTTTAAAACTCTAATAGACGTTTCTTTTAGTGTTTTCTGCGCTCTTTTTTAGTCTTGATACTTAATATTATTATTTTTAGTTCAGCTTTTCTCTGAGCTATAGTCTGTCTACAATTTTTGCTATTAATCACAATACTTATCTTTTATTTGCGAATGAATGATTTTTAACTAGTTTACAACTAAATTTCTAGCCACTTTTAACACACTCCTATTAGTATAGTCTGCTCTTTCTGCATTTCCAATATTAGAATATTTTTAAAACTCTAATAGACGTTTCTTTTAGTGTTTTCTGCGCTCTTTTGGTTAGTCTTGATACTTAATATTATTATTTTTAGTTCAGCTTTTCTCTGAGCTATAGTCTGTCTACAATTTTTGCTATTAATCACAATACTTATCTTTTATTTGCGAATGAATGATTTTTAACTAGTTTACAACTAAATTTCTAGCCACTTTTAACACACTCTATTAGTATAGTCTGCTCTTTCTGCATTTCCAATATTAGAATATTTTTAAAACTCTAATAGACGTTTCTTTTAGTGTTTTCTGCGCTCTTTTGGTTAGTCTTGATACTTAATATTATTATTTTTAGTTCAGCTTTTCTCTGAGCTATAGTCTGTCTACAATTTTGCTATTAATCACAATACTTATCTTTTATTTGCGAATGAATGATTTTTAACTAGTTTACAACTAAATTTCTAGCCACTTTTAACACATCCTATTAGTATAGTCTGCTCTTTCTGCATTTCCAATATTAGAATATTTTTAAAACTCTAATAGACGTTTCTTTTAGTGTTTTCTGCGCTCTTTTGGTTAGTCTTGATACTTAATATTATTATTTTTAGTTCAGCTTTTCTCTGAGCTATAGTCTGTCTACAATTTTTGCTATTAATCACAATACTTATCTTTTATTTGCGAATGAATGATTTTTAACTAGTTTACAACTAAATTTCTAGCCACTTTTAACACACTCTATTAGTATAGTCTGCTCTTTCTGCATTTCCAATATTAGAATATTTTTAAAACTCTAATAGACGTTTCTTTTAGTGTTTTCTGCGCTCTTTTGGTTAGTCTTGATACTTAATATTATTATTTTTAGTTCAGCTTTTCTCTGAGCTATAGTCTGTCTACAATTTTTGCTATTAATCACAATACTTATCTTTTATTTGCGAATGAATGATTTTTAACTAGTTTACAACTAAATTTCTAGCCACTTTTAACACACTCCTATTAGTATAGTCTGCTCTTTCTGCATTTCCAATATTAGAATATTTTTAAAACTCTAATAGACGTTTCTTTTAGTGTTTTCTGCGCTCTTTTGGTTAGTCTTGATACTTAATATTATTATTTTTAGTTCAGCTTTTCTCTGAGCTATAGTCTGTCTACAATTTTTGCTATTAATCACAATACTTATCTTTTATTTGCGAATGAATGATTTTTAACTAGTTTACAACTAAATTTCTAGCCACTTTTAACACACTCCTATTAGTATAGTCTGCTCTTTCTGCATTTCCAATATTAGAATATTTTTAAAACTCTAATAGACGTTTCTTTTAGTGTTTTCTGCGCTCTTTTGGTTAGTCTTGATACTTAATATTATTATTTTTAGTTCAGCTTTTCTCTGAGCTATAGTCTGTCTACAATTTTTGCTATTAATCACAATACTTATCTTTTATTTGCGAATGAATGATTTTTAACTAGTTTACAACTAAATTTCTAGCCACTTTTAACACACTCTATTAGTATAGTCTGCTCTTTCTGCATTTCCAATATTAGAATATTTTTAAAACTCTAATAGACGTTTCTTTTAGTGTTTTCTGCGCTCTTTTGGTTAGTCTTGATACTTAATATTATTATTTTTAGTTCAGCTTTTCTCTGAGCTATAGTCTGTCTACAATTTTTGCTATTAATCACAATACTTATCTTTTATTTGCGAATGAATGATTTTTAACTAGTTTACAACTAAATTTCTAGCCACTTTTAACACACTCTATTAGTATAGTCTGCTCTTTCTGCATTTCCAATATTAGAATATTTTTAAAACTCTAATAGACGTTTCTTTTAGTGTTTTCTGCGCTCTTTGGTTAGTCTTGATACTTAATATTATTATTTTTAGTTCAGCTTTTCTCTGAGCTATAGTCTGTCTACAATTTTTGCTATTAATCACAATACTTATCTTTTATTTGCGAATGAATGATTTTTAACTAGTTTACAACTAAATTTCTAGCCACTTTTAACACACTCCTATTAGTATAGTCTGCTCTTTCTGCATTTCCAATATTAGAATATTTTTAAAACTCTAATAGACGTTTCTTTTAGTGTTTTCTGCGCTCTTTGGTTAGTCTTGATACTTAATATTATTATTTTTAGTTCAGCTTTTCTCTGAGCTATAGTCTGTCTACAATTTTTGCTATTAATCACAATACTTATCTTTTATTTGAATGAATGATTTTTAACTAGTTTACAACTAAATTTCTAGCCACTTTTAACACACTCTATTAGTATAGTCTGCTCTTTCTGCATTTCCAATATTAGAATATTTTTAAAACTCTAATAGACGTTTCTTTTAGTGTTTTCTGCGCTCTTTTGGTTAGTCTTGATACTTAATATTATTATTTTTAGTTCAGCTTTTCTCTGAGCTATAGTCTGTCTACAATTTTTGCTATTAATCACAATACTTATCTTTTATTTGCGAATGAATGATTTTTAACTAGTTTACAACTAAATTTCTAGCCACTTTTAACACACTCCTATTAGTATAGTCTGCTCTTTCTGCATTTCCAATATTAGAATATTTTTAAAACTCTAATAGACGTTTCTTTTAGTGTTTTCTGCGCTCTTTTGGTTAGTCTTGATACTTAATATTATTATTTTTAGTTCAGCTTTTCTCTGAGCTATAGTCTGTCTACAATTTTTGCTATTAATCACAATACTTATCTTTTATTTGAATGAATGATTTTTAACTAGTTTACAACTAAATTTCTAGCCACTTTTAACACACTCCTATTAGTATAGTCTGCTCTTTCTGCATTTCCAATATTAGAATATTTTTAAAACTCTAATAGACGTTTCTTTTAGTGTTTTCTGCGCTCTTTTGGTTAGTCTTGATACTTAATATTATTATTTTTAGTTCAGCTTTTCTCTGAGCTATAGTCTGTCTACAATTTTTGCTATTAATCACAATACTTATCTTTTATTTGCGAATGAATGATTTTTAACTAGTTTACAACTAAATTTCTAGCCACTTTTAACACACTCCTATTAGTATAGTCTGCTCTTTCTGCATTTCCAATATTAGAATATTTTTAAAACTCTAATAGACGTTTCTTTTAGTGTTTTCTGCGCTCTTTGGTTAGTCTTGATACTTAATATTATTATTTTAGTTCAGCTTTTCTCTGAGCTATAGTCTGTCTACAATTTTTGCTATTAATCACAATACTTATCTTTTATTTGAATGAATGATTTTTAACTAGTTTACAACTAAATTTCTAGCCACTTTTAACACACTATTAGTATAGTCTGCTCTTTCTGCATTTCCAATATTAGAATATTTTTAAAACTCTAATAGACGTTTCTTTTAGTGTTTTCTGCGCTCTTTTGGTTAGTCTTGATACTTAATATTATTATTTTTAGTTCAGCTTTTCTCTGAGCTATAGTCTGTCTACAATTTTTGCTATTAATCACAATACTTATCTTTTATTTGCGAATGAATGATTTTTAACTAGTTTACAACTAAATTTCTAGCCACTTTTAACACCTGTCTCTTATACACATCTAGATGTGTATAAGAGACACTATTAGTATAGTCTGCTCTTTCTGCATTTCCAATATTAGAATATTTTTAAAACTCTAATAGACGTTTCTTTTAGTGTTTTCTGCGCTCTTTTGGTTAGTCTTGATACTTAATATTATTATTTTTAGTTCAGCTTTTCTCTGAGCTATAGTCTGTCTACAATTTTTGCTATTAATCACAATACTTATCTTTTATTTGAATGAATGATTTTTAACTAGTTTACAACTAAATTTCTAGCCACTTTTAACACACTCCTATTAGTATAGTCTGCTCTTTCTGCATTTCCAATATTAGAATATTTTTAAAACTCTAATAGACGTTTCTTTTAGTGTTTTCTGCGCTCTTTTGGTTAGTCTTGATACTTAATATTATTATTTTTAGTTCAGCTTTTCTCTGAGCTATAGTCTGTCTACAATTTTGCTATTAATCACAATACTTATCTTTTATTTGCGAATGAATGATTTTTAACTAGTTTACAACTAAATTTCTAGCCACTTTTAACACACCTATTAGTATAGTCTGCTCTTTCTGCATTTCCAATATTAGAATATTTTTAAAACTCTAATAGACGTTTCTTTTAGTGTTTTCTGCGCTCTTTTGGTTAGTCTTGATACTTAATATTATTATTTTTAGTTCAGCTTTTCTCTGAGCTATAGTCTGTCTACAATTTTTGCTATTAATCACAATACTTATCTTTTATTTGCGAATGAATGATTTTTAACTAGTTTACAACTAAATTTCTAGCCACTTTTAACACATTACTATTAGTATAGTCTGCTCTTTCTGCATTTCCAATATTAGAATATTTTTAAAACTCTAATAGACGTTTCTTTTAGTGTTTTCTGCGCTCTTTTGGTTAGTCTTGATACTTAATATTATTATTTTTAGTTCAGCTTTTCTCTGAGCTATAGTCTGTCTACAATTTTTGCTATTAATCACAATACTTATCTTTTATTTGCGAATGAATGATTTTTAACTAGTTTACAACTAAATTTCTAGCCACTTTTAACACACTCCTATTAGTATAGTCTGCTCTTTCTGCATTTCCAATATTAGAATATTTTTAAAACTCTAATAGACGTTTCTTTTAGTGTTTTCTGCGCTCTTTTGGTTAGTCTTGATACTTAATATTATTATTTTTAGTTCAGCTTTTCTCTGAGCTATAGTCTGTCTACAATTTTTGCTATTAATCACAATACTTATCTTTTATTTGCGAATGAATGATTTTTAACTAGTTTACAACTAAATTTCTAGCCACTTTTAACACACTCCTATTAGTATAGTCTGCTCTTTCTGCATTTCCAATATTAGAATATTTTTAAAACTCTAATAGACGTTTCTTTTAGTGTTTTCTGCGCTCTTTGGTTAGTCTTGATACTTAATATTATTATTTTTAGTTCAGCTTTTCTCTGAGCTATAGTCTGTCTACAATTTTTGCTATTAATCACAATACTTATCTTTTATTTGCGAATGAATGATTTTTAACTAGTTTACAACTAAATTTCTAGCCACTTTTAACACACTCCTATTAGTATAGTCTGCTCTTTCTGCATTTCCAATATTAGAATATTTTTAAAACTCTAATAGACGTTTCTTTTAGTGTTTTCTGCGCTCTTTGGTTAGTCTTGATACTTAATATTATTATTTTTAGTTCAGCTTTTCTCTGAGCTATAGTCTGTCTACAATTTTTGCTATTAATCACAATACTTATCTTTTATTTGCGAATGAATGATTTTTTAACTAGTTTACAACTAAATTTTTAGCCACTTTTAACACACTCTATTAGTATAGTCTGCTCTTTCTGCATTTCCAATATTAGAATATTTTTAAAACTCTAATAGACGTTTCTTTTAGTGTTTTCTGCGCTCTTTTGGTTAGTCTTGATACTTAATATTATTATTTTTAGTTCAGCTTTTCTCTGAGCTATAGTCTGTCTACAATTTTTGCTATTAATCACAATACTTATCTTTTATTTGAATGAATGATTTTTAACTAGTTTACAACTAAATTTCTAGCCACTTTTAACACACTCCTATTAGTATAGTCTGCTCTTTCTGCATTTCCAATATTAGAATATTTTTAAAACTCTAATAGACGTTTCTTTTAGTGTTTTCTGCGCTCTTTTGGTTAGTCTTGATACTTAATATTATTATTTTTAGTTCAGCTTTTCTCTGAGCTATAGTCTGTCTACAATTTTTGCTATTAATCACAATACTTATCTTTTATTTGCGAATGAATGATTTTTAACTAGTTTACAACTAAATTTCTAGCCACTTTTAACACACTCCTATTAGTATAGTCTGCTCTTTCTGCATTTCCAATATTAGAATATTTTTAAAACTCTAATAGACGTTTCTTTTAGTGTTTTCTGCGCTCTTTTGGTTAGTCTTGATACTTAATATTATTATTTTTAGTTCAGCTTTTCTCTGAGCTATAGTCTGTCTACAATTTTTGCTATTAATCACAATACTTATCTTTTATTTGCGAATGAATGATTTTTAACTAGTTTACAACTAAATTTCTAGCCACTTTTAACACACTCCTATTAGTATAGTCTGCTCTTTCTGCATTTCCAATATTAGAATATTTTTAAAACTCTAATAGACGTTTCTTTTAGTGTTTTCTGCGCTCTTTTGGTTAGTCTTGATACTTAATATTATTATTTTTAGTTCAGCTTTTCTCTGAGCTATAGTCTGTCTACAATTTTTGCTATTAATCACAATACTTATCTTTTATTTGCGAATGAATGATTTTTAACTAGTTTACAACTAAATTTCTAGCCACTTTTAACACACTCCTATTAGTATAGTCTGCTCTTTCTGCATTTCCAATATTAGAATATTTTTAAAACTCTAATAGACGTTTCTTTTAGTGTTTTCTGCGCTCTTTTGGTTAGTCTTGATACTTAATATTATTATTTTTAGTTCAGCTTTTCTCTGAGCTATAGTCTGTCTACAATTTTTGCTATTAATCACAATACTTATCTTTTATTTGCAAATGAATGATTTTTAACTAGTTTACAACTAAATTTCTAGCCACTTTTAACACATTACTATTAGTATAGTCTGCTCTTTCTGCATTTCCAATATTAGAATATTTTTAAAACTCTAATAGACGTTTCTTTTAGTGTTTTCTGCGCTCTTTTGGTTAGTCTTGATACTTAATATTATTATTTTTAGTTCAGCTTTTCTCTGAGCTATAGTCTGTCTACAATTTTGCTATTAATCACAATACTTATCTTTTATTTGCGAATGAATGATTTTTAACTAGTTTACAACTAAATTTCTAGCCACTTTTAACACACTCCTATTAGTATAGTCTGCTCTTTCTGCATTTCCAATATTAGAATATTTTTAAAACTCTAATAGACGTTTCTTTTAGTGTTTTCTGCGCTCTTTTGTTAGTCTTGATACTTAATATTATTATTTTTAGTTCAGCTTTTCTCTGAGCTATAGTCTGTCTACAATTTTTGCTATTAATCACAATACTTATCTTTTATTTGCGAATGAATGATTTTTAACTAGTTTACAACTAAATTTCTAGCCACTTTTAACACACTCCTATTAGTATAGTCTGCTCTTTCTGCATTTCCAATATTAGAATATTTTTAAAACTCTAATAGACGTTTCTTTTAGTGTTTTCTGCGCTCTTTGGTTAGTCTTGATACTTAATATTATTATTTTAGTTCAGCTTTTCTCTGAGCTATAGTCTGTCTACAATTTTTGCTATTAATCACAATACTTATCTTTTATTTGAATGAATGATTTTTAACTAGTTTACAACTAAATTTCTAGCCACTTTTAACACACTCCTATTAGTATAGTCTGCTCTTTCTGCATTTCCAATATTAGAATATTTTTAAAACTCTAATAGACGTTTCTTTTAGTGTTTTCTGCGCTCTTTTGGTTAGTCTTGATACTTAATATTATTATTTTTAGTTCAGCTTTTCTCTGAGCTATAGTCTGTCTACAATTTTTGCTATTAATCACAATACTTATCTTTTATTTGAATGAATGATTTTTAACTAGTTTACAACTAAATTTCTAGCCACTTTTAACACACTCCTATTAGTATAGTCTGCTCTTTCTGCATTTCCAATATTAGAATATTTTTAAAACTCTAATAGACGTTTCTTTTAGTGTTTTCTGCGCTCTTTGGTTAGTCTTGATACTTAATATTATTATTTTTAGTTCAGCTTTTCTCTGAGCTATAGTCTGTCTACAATTTTTGCTATTAATCACAATACTTATCTTTTATTTGCGAATGAATGATTTTTAACTAGTTTACAACTAAATTTCTAGCCACTTTTAACACACTCCTATTAGTATAGTCTGCTCTTTCTGCATTTCCAATATTAGAATATTTTTAAAACTCTAATAGACGTTTCTTTTAGTGTTTTCTGCGCTCTTTTGGTTAGTCTTGATACTTAATATTATTATTTTTAGTTCAGCTTTTCTCTGAGCTATAGTCTGTCTACAATTTTTGCTATTAATCACAATACTTATCTTTTATTTGCGAATGAATGATTTTTAACTAGTTTACAACTAAATTTCTAGCCACTTTTAACACACTCCTATTAGTATAGTCTGCTCTTTCTGCATTTCCAATATTAGAATATTTTTAAAACTCTAATAGACGTTTCTTTTAGTGTTTTCTGCGCTCTTTTGGTTAGTCTTGATACTTAATATTATTATTTTTAGTTCAGCTTTTCTCTGAGCTATAGTCTGTCTACAATTTTTGCTATTAATCACAATACTTATCTTTTATTTGCGAATGAATGATTTTTAACTAGTTTACAACTAAATTTCTAGCCACTTTTAACACACTCCTATTAGTATAGTCTGCTCTTTCTGCATTTCCAATATTAGAATATTTTTAAAACTCTAATAGACGTTTCTTTTAGTGTTTTCTGCGCTCTTTTGGTTAGTCTTGATACTTAATATTATTATTTTTAGTTCAGCTTTTCTCTGAGCTATAGTCTGTCTACAATTTTTGCTATTAATCACAATACTTATCTTTTATTTGAATGAATGATTTTTAACTAGTTTACAACTAAATTTCTAGCCACTTTTAACACACTCCTATTAGTATAGTCTGCTCTTTCTGCATTTCCAATATTAGAATATTTTTAAAACTCTAATAGACGTTTCTTTTAGTGTTTTCTGCGCTCTTTTGGTTAGTCTTGATACTTAATATTATTATTTTTAGTTCAGCTTTTCTCTGAGCTATAGTCTGTCTACAATTTTTGCTATTAATCACAATACTTATCTTTTATTTGAATGAATGATTTTTAACTAGTTTACAACTAAATTTCTAGCCACTTTTAACACATCCTATTAGTATAGTCTGCTCTTTCTGCATTTCCAATATTAGAATATTTTTAAAACTCTAATAGACGTTTCTTTTAGTGTTTTCTGCGCTCTTTGGTTAGTCTTGATACTTAATATTATTATTTTTAGTTCAGCTTTTCTCTGAGCTATAGTCTGTCTACAATTTTTGCTATTAATCACAATACTTATCTTTTATTTGCGAATGAATGATTTTTAACTAGTTTACAACTAAATTTCTAGCCACTTTTAACACACTCCTATTAGTATAGTCTGCTCTTTCTGCATTTCCAATATTAGAATATTTTTAAAACTCTAATAGACGTTTCTTTTAGTGTTTTCTGCGCTCTTTGGTTAGTCTTGATACTTAATATTATTATTTTTAGTTCAGCTTTTCTCTGAGCTATAGTCTGTCTACAATTTTTGCTATTAATCACAATACTTATCTTTTATTTGCAATGAATGATTTTTAACTAGTTTACAACTAAATTTCTAGCCACTTTTAACACACTCCTATTAGTATAGTCTGCTCTTTCTGCATTTCCAATATTAGAATATTTTTAAAACTCTAATAGACGTTTCTTTTAGTGTTTTCTGCGCTCTTTTGGTTAGTCTTGATACTTAATATTATTATTTTAGTTCAGCTTTTCTCTGAGCTATAGTCTGTCTACAATTTTTGCTATTAATCACAATACTTATCTTTTATTTGCGAATGAATGATTTTTAACTAGTTTACAACTAAATTTCTAGCCACTTTTAACACATTACTATTAGTATAGTCTGCTCTTTCTGCATTTCCAATATTAGAATATTTTTAAAACTCTAATAGACGTTTCTTTTAGTGTTTTCTGTTAGTTTTTTGGTTAGTCTTGATACTTAATATTATTATTTTTAGTTCAGCTTTTCTCTGAGCTATAGTCTGTCTACAATTTTTGCTATTAATCACAATACTTATCTTTTATTTGCGAATGAATGATTTTTAACTAGTTTACAACTAAATTTCTAGCCACTTTTAACACACTCCTATTAGTATAGTCTGCTCTTTCTGCATTTCCAATATTAGAATATTTTTAAAACTCTAATAGACGTTTCTTTTAGTGTTTTCTGCGCTCTTTTGGTTAGTCTTGATACTTAATATTATTATTTTTAGTCTGTCTACAATTTTTGCTATTAATCACAATACTTATCTTTTATTTGCGAATGAATGATTTTTAACTAGTTTACAACTAAATTTCTAGCCACTTTTAACACACTCCTATTAGTATAGTCTGCTCTTTCTGCATTTCCAATATTAGAATATTTTTAAAACTCTAATAGACGTTTCTTTTAGTGTTTTCTGCGCTCTTTTGGTTAGTCTTGATACTTAATATTATTATTTTTAGTTCAGCTTTTCTCTGAGCTATAGTCTGTCTACAATTTTTGCTATTAATCACAATACTTATCTTTTATTTGAATGAATGATTTTTAACTAGTTTACAACTAAATTTCTAGCCACTTTTAACACACTCCTATTAGTATAGTCTGCTCTTTCTGCATTTCCAATATTAGAATATTTTTAAACTCTAATAGACGTTTCTTTTAGTGTTTTCTGCGCTCTTTTGGTTAGTCTTGATACTTAATATTATTATTTTTAGTTCAGCTTTTCTCTGAGCTATAGTCTGTCTACAATTTTTGCTATTAATCACAATACTTATCTTTTATTTGCGAATGAATGATTTTTAACTAGTTTACAACTAAATTTCTAGCCACTTTTAACACACTCCTATTAGTATAGTCTGCTCTTTCTGCATTTCCAATATTAGAATATTTTTAAAACTCTAATAGACGTTTCTTTTAGTGTTTTCTGCGCTCTTTTGTTAGTCTTGATACTTAATATTATTATTTTTAGTTCAGCTTTTCTCTGAGCTATAGTCTGTCTACAATTTTTGCTATTAATCACAATACTTATCTTTATTTGAATGAATGATTTTTAACTAGTTTACAACTAAATTTCTAGCCACTTTTAACACACTCCTATTAGTATAGTCTACTCTTTCTGCATTCCCAATATTAGAATATTTTTAAACTCTAATAGACGTTTCTTTTAGTGTTTTCTGCGCTCTTTTGGTTAGTCTTGATACTTAATATTATTATTTTTAGTTCAGCTTTTCTCTGAGTTATAGTCTGTCTACAATTTTTGCTATTAATCACAATACTTATCTTTTATTTGCGAATGAATGATTTTTAACTAGTTTACAACTAAATTTCTAGCCACTTTTAACACACTCCTATTAGTATAGTCTGCTCTTTCTGCATTTCCAATATTAGAATATTTTTAAAACTCTAATAGACGTTTCTTTTAGTGTTTTCTGCGCTCTTTTGGTTAGTCTTGATACTTAATATTATTATTTTAGTTCAGCTTTTCTCTGAGCTATAGTCTGTCTACAATTTTTGCTATTAATCACAATACTTATCTTTTATTTTGAATGAATGATTTTTAACTAGTTTACAACAAAATTTCTAGCCACTTTTAACACACTCCTATTAGTATAGTCTGCTCTTTCTGCATTTTCAATATTAGAATATTTTTAAAACTCTAATAGACGTTTCTTTTAGTGTTTTCTGCGCTCTTTTGGTTAGTCTTGATACTTAATATTATTATTTTTAGTTCAGCTTTTCTCTGAGCTATAGTCTGTCTACAATTTTTGCTATTAATCACAATACTTATCTTTTATTTGCGAATGAATGATTTTTAACTAGTTTACAACTAAATTTCTAGCCACTTTTAACACACTCCTATTAGTATAGTCTGCTCTTTCTGCATTTCCAATATTAGAATATTTTTAAAACTCTAATAGACGTTTCTTTTAGTGTTTTCTGCGCTCTTTTGGTTAGTCTTGATACTTAATATTATTATTTTAGTTCAGCTTTTCTCTGAGCTATAGTCTGTCTAATTTTTGCTATTAATCACAATACTTATCTTTTTTATTTGCGAATGAATGATTTTTAACTAGTTTACAACTAAATTTCTAGCCACTTTTAACACACTCCTATTAGTATAGTCTGCTCTTTCTGCATTTCCAATATTAGAATATTTTAAAACTCTAATAGACGTTTCTTTAGTGTTTTCTGCGCTCTTTTGGTTAGTCTTGATACTTAATATTATTATTTTTAGTTCAGCTTTTCTCTGAGCTATAGTCTGTCTACAATTTTTGCTATTAATCACAATACTTATCTTTTATTTGCGAATGAATGATTTTTAACTAGTTTACAACTAAATTTCTAGCCTCTTTTAACACATCTCTATTAGTATAGTCTGCTCTTTCTGCATTTCCAATATTAGAATATTTTTAAAACTCTAATAGACGTTTCTTTTAGTGTTTTCTGCGCTCTTTTAGTTAGTCTTGATACTTAATATTATTATTTTTAGTCCAGCTTTTTTCTGAGCTATAGTTTGTCTACAATTTTGCTATTAATCACAATACTTATCTTATTTGCGAATGAATGATTTTTAACTAGTTTACAACTAAATTTCTAGCCACTTTTAACACACTCTATTAGTATAGTCTGCTCTTTCTGCATTTCCAATATTAGAATATTTTTAAAACTCTAATAGACGTTTCTTTTAGTGTTTTCTGCGCTCTTTTGGTTAGTCTTGATACTTAATATTATTATTTTTAGTTCAGCTTTTCTCTGAGCTATAGTCTGTCTACAATTTTTGCTATTAATCACAATACTTATCTTTTATTTGCGAATGAATGATTTTTAACTAGTTTACAACTAAATTTCTAGCCACTTTTAACACACTCCTATTAGTATAGTCTGCTCTTTCTGCATTTCCAATATTAGAATATTTTTAAAACTCTAATAGACGTTTCTTTTAGTGTTTTCTGCGCTCTTTGGTTAGTCTTGATACTTAATATTATTATTTTTAGTTCAGCTTTCTGAGCTATAGTCTGTCTACAATTTTTGCTATTAATCACAATACTTATCTTTTATTTGCGAATGAATGATTTTTAACTAGTTTACAACTAAATTTCTAGCCACTTTTAACACACATCTCTTTCTCTTAGTATAGTCTGCTCTTCTGCACCAATATTAGAATATTTTTAAACTCTAATAGAAGTTTCTTTTAGTGTTTTCTGCGCTCTTTTGGTTAGTCTTGATACTTAATATTATTATTTTTAGTTCAGCTTTTCTCTGAGTTATAGTTTGTCTATAATTATTGCTATTAATCACAATACTTATCTTTTATTTGCGAATGAATGATTTTTAACTAGTTTACAACTAAATTTCTAGCCACTTTTAACGCACTTCTATTAGTATAGTCTGCTCTTTCTGCATTTCCAATATTAGAAAACTTTTAAAAGCTCTAATAGAAGTTTTTTTTAGTGTTTTCTGCGCTCTTTTGGCTAGTCTTGATACTTAATATAATTATTTTTAGTTCAGCTTTTCTCTGAGTTATAGTCTGTCTACAATTTTTGCTATTAATCACAATACTTATCTTTTATTTGCGAATGAATGATTTTTAACTAGTTTACAACTAAATTTCTAGCCTCTTTTAACACATCTCTATTAGTATAGTCTGCTCTTTCTGCATTTCCAATATTAGAATATTTTTAAACTCTAATAGACGTTTCTTTTAGTGTTTTCTGTGCTCTTTTGGTTAGTCTTGATACTTAATATTAATTTTTTTAGTTCAGCTTTTCTCTGAGCTATAGACTGTCTACAATTTTTGCTATTAATCACAATACTTATCTTTTATTTGCGAATGAATGATTTTTGACTAGTTTACAACTAAATTTTAGCCACTTTTAACACATCTATTAGTATAGTCTGCTCTTTCTGCATTTCCAATATTAGAATATTTTTAAAACTCTAATAGACGTTTCTTTTAGTGTTTTCTGCGCTCTTTTGGTTAGTCTTGATACTTAATATTATTATTTTAGTTCAGCTTTTCTCTGAGTATAGTCTGTCTACAATTTTGCTATTAATCACAATACTTATCTTTTATTTGAATGAATGATTTTTAACTAGTTTACAACTAAATTTCTAGCCACTTTTAACACATTACTATTAGTATAGTCTGCTCTTTCTGCATTTCCAATATTAGAATATTTTTAAAACTCTAATAGAAGTTTCTTTTAGTGTTTTCTGCGCTCTTTTGGTTAGTCTTGATACTTAATATTATTATTTTTAGTTCAGCTTTCTCTGAGTATAGTTTGTCTACAATTTTTGCTGTTAATCACAATACTTATCTTTTATTTGCGAATGAATGATTTTTGACTAGTTTACAACTAAATTTCTAGCCACTTTTAACACATTACTATTAGTATAGTCTACTCTTTCTGCATTTCCAATATTAGAATATTTTTAAACTCTAATAGACGTTTCTTTTAGTGTTTTCTGCGCTCTTTTGGTTAGTCTTGATACTTAATATTATTATTTTTAGTTCAGCTTTCTCTGAGTATAGTTTGTCTATAATTATTGCTATTAATCACAATACTTATCTTTTATTTGCGAATGAATGATTTTTAACTAGTTTACAACTAAATTTCTAGCCACTTTTAACACACTACTATTAGTATAGTCTGCTCTCTCTGCATTTCCAATATTAGAATATTTTTAAAACTCTAATAGTAATTTCTATTAGTGTTTTCTGCGCTCTTTTGGTTAGTCTTGATTACTAATATTATTGTTTTCTTTGTGGCTCAGCTTTTCTGTAAATTATAGTTTGATATTAATTCGTAAGTGATTGATCTTTAATTAGTTTGCAACTTGTTATCTTGCCACTACATCTATTATTTAAATAGCTTATTCTCTGCTGTCCCACACGCACATTTACTAGTCTAGGTTGTTTATGATGTATTCCATTTTGCTAGTGTACCACAGGCATTCCTTAGGCTGATCAACCAATCCTTAGCGCTGACCAACTATGAGTTGGATGCAATTGTTGGCTTAATTCGTACTTGCTCTTTCATTGATGGCTTGTTTCTTTTGAATGATTGTTTAAACTAAAGCAAGTGCTCGCCTTGGCAAAACAACCTAAGCAACGCGTGGTCCCCATGTAGGGCGCAAGCGATGTATCTGATCCAAAGCATACCCGACCTTTTCCTTGGTCCTCCTACTTGTATGCTTTGTTTCGCAATGTTTATATGTATCAATGCAATAGGCTGGTGCATATTGAGAACCCTATCCTCATGTATCTTAAGTTAATATTTTGCTTTAGTTATGTCTAGATCATTAGTCACACACAGTCTTGCTTTCCCTTATTCACTCCAGCTTACATTACTCTTATACTCCTCACTCTTCTTAGTTTTCTATCTATGCTTTAAACTGTTTCTTATTTTAATAAGCTGCTTCTTCTTCTTTTTCTTAAACAGTTGAAAACATGTCTTCTGATGGCAAAGCTCGCTTGGTTGGGGCTGGGGCTGTAGCTCCTGGCACCACAGCTTGCCCGGCGGGGGCGGGGGCTGTGGCTCTCGACCAACCAATGTCGGTTTCGCAGGCAATAAGAGCGGCAGCTGCCTCTTATGGCTCCATTGCGTCGTCCGACATAAGCCTGCCCCCAGGCCAACGTCTGGAGGTTCCAGCCAGCTCTGGCTCTGGAGATGTTCTGGGCTCCCCGGCAAAGGAAAAACGTCGCAAGATCGGACCTGGCAGCGTCCTCCTCGTCCACGGGGCTAAGGACGTTGCAGGCCTCATTGATGGGGCTGTGGAGCTGGTAGGGCCGGGCGCTTTTAAAACCCGACCCACGACTAGTGACACGCTCCTCATTGAGGCCCCATTAGAAGAAGTCAGAAGCAAGCTGGCGGACTACTTTGTGGAGGGGGGCTGTCGGGTCCGGTCCAAGCCGGAGGAGCCTGGCTTTCGCGCTACTATCAAGGGCCTCCACCGCGACCTAGCCCCTAACTGGGTTAGTAACAAACTCGAGGGCATGGGCTTTCGCCCAAAAACAGTGGTGCGAGCGGTGGGGGCGGTGAGCGGAGAGCCGTTGAACGTCTTCAGGGTCGAGCTGGAACCAAGAAAGGGAAACCAAGACCTAGTCAAGATCACCGAGATTGGCACCTTCCCGGTGAAGGTCGAACCCCAGGGCCGGGCACGGGCATCATCCATGCTTTAGGTGCCAAAATTTGGGCACAAACAGATTGAATGCACACAACCGGAATTCACATGCTTTAAGTGCCGGAACACACAAGTACATAGACTGTCCGAAGCCGAGGTCGGTGGAGGGTGCGCCAACTGCGGAGGTAACCACATTGCCGCTTTTATGGGTGCAGCAGTTACAAGGAAGCCATACGAAATCTGAGCCATGTGGCGATCCCAGTGAGAAAGAAACGCGCACTGCGCACCTGGGCCTCAACAGAACAAATTTAACTATTCCCTTAATCATTCCTGGACTGTTCACATTTTGCCCGCATTTCATCCACTTCACTGTTGTCCTTTGCTTTCTGTCTGTAACCTGTGTCCTGTAGTTTAACGTGAACAATTTTCTTTCCTCTTACTAGATTGCTTCTCTACTTTAACATGGCCAACAACAGCCCCCTTGCAACAATTTGAAAATCATTGTGTGGAATGCAGCTGGTCTCCTAGGTAAACTTCCTGAACTAGAATCTTATATTCGCCAACATGATATCGATATAGCCCTTATATCTGAGTCCCACCTTATTGATTCTGACCTCATTAAATTTGATGGTTACCATGTCTATGTCGCAAACTATCCAGGCAACCCTTAGGCGTGGTGGCTCTGCAGTCATTGTTAATCGGAACATTGACCACATGGCACTTCCTCTTTTATTACTCCGGCAATTCAATGTGCCCCCATTAGCATCTCCTTTCAACGTCGACCGCTTTTGAATTTAGCTGCCACCTATTGTCCACCTCAACTACGATTTACATCGGAAGACTTTAAGATAATATTCGAACTCTTTACACCGCGCTTCCTTCTTGCTGGTGATTGGAATGCTAAGCACCTATGGTGGGGCAACCCCCGCGCCTGTAACAGAGGTAATAGTCTTGTCACCTGTATAAGGGCCCATAACTATAATATTCTTGCTACGGGCCCTCCACTCACTTTCCGTCCTATGTTCAGCATTCACCTCTGCTATTGACTTTGCTGTTTATTCTGGTATTCAAAATGACTGCCTTCATATTGAATCCTCGCTAGATCTAGGATCTGACCATCTCCCCTTGATAATCAGCTTTTCAGATAAACCTAACACTATTCCGTTCAAAAAGCCTATTCTTTCTGCCAATGCTTGTATCAAAAAATTTCACCTTTGGCTTAATCAAAACATTAATTTGAATACTGAAATTTCATCGAGTCAAGACATTGAAGATGCCGTTAATATCTTCACAAGAAATATTCATCAAGCTGCAACATTTGCCTCGAATAACTCCGCTTTCCTTCCAGTAAATAGCCGTTTTAGTGTCCGCTACACACCAAATCGGCACATCCAAAATTTGCTTATCGCCAAACGACTCTTCAAATACAATCACCTTGTTATGCGCAACCAGGATGCCCAGACTCCATAGATTCACTTAGAAGGCTTAATATGCTTTACAAGCTAAGAAAGTAAGGCGCCTTGATAGAACCCTATTGGCTATTGACCCTAATGATAACAACAGTATGAAAAGCTATGGAAATTCAATAACAAATCAAAAGACAGCCAGTTCCAAATTTTCCAGTCAGGCGTCATGATACTAACTAGATTTAAACCTTTTCTTTTAAACACCCCTGGTGAACGCTCAAATATTATTAATCTACTTGCTACTCCAATGCAGCATGTACTTCACTCCCCAAGATTTCGTCCGGTCACTCTTCCTGAGATTAAGACCCAAATTAAAAGCCTTGAAAATAACAAGTCGCCAGGCCTTGACAATATTGATAACAGAGTCATTAAATGTCTCCCTGACTCTGCTCTTCTTTACCTTATCCTTATATTTAACAATATTCTCCGTCTTGGGCATTTCCCACAACAATGGAAAATGGCTATAGTTACAATGATCCCTAAGCCTCTAAAACCCACTGAGCAGCTTGCGTCTTACAGGCCTATCAGTCTTTTATCAGGCCTTTCTAAAATCCTTGAGCGTATCCTGCTTACTCGAATGTTTGAATCAACAGACTTCTCTAACTTTATTCCTAATCATCAATTTGGATTCCGATATCAGCATAGTACTGATCAACAATTGGCTCGCGTTACACAATTTATACTCAAGGCCTACGAAAAGAATCATTTTTGCTCTGCTGTTTTCTTGGATATTCAAGAAGCCTTTGATCGTGTTTGGCATCAAGGTCTTCTGCTCAAACTTAGGCCCATCTTGCCACCGACCTTATTTGCTGTAATTACTACTTACTTGACTGATCGTACCTTCATGGTTGAATCTCATAAAGGTGCCAGGTCAACTCCTAAGAGAATAGCGGCAGGTGTTCCTCAAGGCAGTGTCCTTGGCCCTATTCTTTACACTATATATACTGCTGACCTCCCAACCCCTGCGAATATTCTCCTTAATGCCCCTTACAATACGGAGGCTCTTGTAGCCACATATGCTGATGACACTGTTGTCATGTCAGCTGCTGAATCCCCAATTACTGCCATTCGTCAAGTTGATGTAATCCTTGAAGCCCTAACTGCCTGGACCAATAAATGGTGCATCAAAATTAATGCTAGTAAAACAGCCCATGTACCTTTTTCTCTTCGAAATAGCAACGAACTTGGACTTCCTAGAATTTCACCTAAGGTTATGGGTCAAGCCGTTAATACTGTTGAATATCACCTATCTAGGGTGAAACTGGACAGCAAGCTGAAATTTCTGCGTTCACATGAGAGAACTGGTTAATAAGCTGAAAACCGCAGATCCCAGCTCAACTGGCTGATAAACAGAAGAAGCAAGTTACCGACTGAATGCAAGTCTTTATTGTATAAGCAACTCATTGCTCCTGTGTGGCAATATGCCCTTCCTATCTGGGGCTCACTCACCAGCCAAACGCAAATTGAAAGAATTGTTATCTTCCAAGATGTTACCCTTAGGACCATTGCTAATGTTCAATCTCCTTATCCAACTTCCATTCTTCACAGAAACTACAAAATTAGCACGTTTTCGAAGCCTATGACAAGCAGTCTGCCAGACTTGCTCAAAGATTGTGTCATCACTTTAATCCGGAAGCCAGAAGACTGATCTATGCACCTTACATTCCTTTCCGCTTAGAAGCAAGCCGTCGATGATATCTTAACAATATGAAACATATTTCAGACCACTACAACAATACACCAACCCTGTTCCTGTAACAAGGAGAAACACTCCGCCGCCGCCTGGTCTTCAAGAGCTTGTTGACAGAAGAGAAGCCTTGATGCAAAGAATGAGTGAACTTCGCTCCAGGCTTCCATATAATCCTGACTTGACTGTGCGTACCTTCAGACTTCGATTTCCCATGTCTGCTGAAGAGATGACTGATATTACTCGGGATCTTCGTTTGCTAAGCCACGAACTACAGGAAACTGAACGCCAAATTGCTCTCACCAGGCAACCAGCTGGCCTGGAGCCAATCCCGCTGCCGCAACCAAACCAAGATCTATCACGTTCCCTTCCTGATATTCAACTTAACACTTTACCTCCTCGACTAATGCCCCGACAAGGCTAACTTCTTCTTCTCTTCATGGCATTAGAGCAAACTTACTTCAAAGAATTGGTGAAGTTCGTGCAGCGCTCCCCTTGATCCAGATTCACGGAGGCTTTTTACGCTTCGTTTTCCAATAAGTGCCACACGAATGACTCACATTAATCGCCATCTTAATCATCTGAACAATGAATTGCGCGCTATAGAGCAGCGAATTGCTACTGCCTTTCCCAGGCCAAGACTTAGTCCTCAGCCACAGCCTTCTGTGCCTCTGAATCCTAATCTGATCCAATACCTGAGCAGTGATGAAAGTGATTAACTTTCTTTATGGCCTTGACCTTTTAACATATTTGTCTGCCACTGCACCTAATACTTTTTATTAAGTCTATTATTGGTCCTTGTCTGCTTTACTCTGACTAACGTCTCCCTGTAATGATTAATTCTTAAAATCTTCCTAACTCAAGTCTTGAATTTCCTAATCTAATCTATTATAATCTAACTACTCTGCTCTATTCTTTTCAGCTTCTAATCATCTAAATCTTCATTTCTTGATCTGATTGGGTTTTCTGGGTTTTCCCATCCTTGCAATAAATGTTGGATCAATTGTTAATCCTCATCCCCAGATTAGTTACCTTTCAATGTTCACAACATTCTAAAATTTTACTACTAACTACTCTTTAATTGAATAAATTTGGCTCTAAGTTAATAAATTAACATACAAAATACTGTGTTTATTTTTAATTATTAATATTATGTACGAAAAGGTCTTATTGTGCTGGCCCGGCAGTGGCACTTCAAGCTCTTGATTTTGACAGACCTTCAATGGCTGGAATTGTTTTGTACTGGGCTTCTTGGGCTGCTGAACTGAGATTTCTGTTGGCATTACACTTCATTTTACTTGATCGCTTTTAAATTGTACTTTCTTCTGCTTGAGCTTAAATTACTACTGATGAAGTTGCTGTGGTTACACTATTGCTGTATCCTGTTAATGCTGTCTATTCAATATTTGTAGCAATGCGTGCCTGTAGATTACTAACACCCTGCTTTCTTTATCTAGGACAGCGCAATGCCTAATTACATTGGTAGTCATTAGTGATTTCTGACTTCTTCTTCGTTAAGTATGATTTGTAGGGTAGTACATGTGTAAGTACCCTTACCTTGCAGCAGGTCCATCTTTAAAGAGTCTTCTGACCTTCTGTTCTAACTTACATTAGGTAACTGGCTTCTGGGAGCTCTGCCTTGTTAGCCTTGCAATGGGCCCATCATCAGTGTGTCTATTGACTTTCTGTCTAAGCCACCTTAGGTAATTGGCTTGATTTTTCCTGGGAACTCTATCTTGTTAGCATGCGCAGCATAGGCAAATAGGTCTATCATCAGAGAGTCTATTGACCTCTCACCCAGGAGCTCTGTCTTAAATAATATTTTGCAAAGGCTAATAGGCCCATCATCAAAGAGTCTACCGACTTATCGTTCAAGCTTACTTTAGGTAATTGGCCTGTTTGGCTACTAGGAGCTCTGTCTTGTTAGCATGTGCAGCCTAGGCAAATAGGTCCATCTTCAGAGAGTCTATTGACTTTTCATCCAGGAGCACTGTCTTTTCAACATATGCAGCAAAGGCGAATAGGCCCTTCATCAAAGAGTCTACTGACTTACTGTCCAAGCTTACTTTAACTGGCTTGTTTGGTTACTAGGAGCTCTGTCTTGTCAGCATGTGCTGCCTAGGCAAATAGGTCTATCATCAGAGAGTCTATTGACTTCATCCAGGAGCACTGTCTTATCAACATATGCAAAGGCAAATAGGCCCGTCATCAAAGAGTCTACAGACTTACCGCCCAAGCTATTTTAGGTAATTGGCTTGTTTTGGCTACTAGGAGCTCTGTCTTGTTAGCATGTGCAGCCTAGGCAAATAGGTCCATCTTCAGAGAGTCTATTGACTTTTCATCCAGAGCACTGTCTTTTCAACATAAGCAGCAAAGGCGAATAGGCCCGTCATCAAAGAGTCTACTGACTTACCGTCCAAGCTTACTTTAAGTAATTGGCTTGTTTGGATACTAGGAGCTCTGTCTTGTTAGCATGTGCAGCCTAGGCAAATAGGTCCATCATCAGAGAGTCTATTGACTTCATCCAGGAGCACTGTCTTATCAACATATGCAGCAAAGGCGAATAGGCCCGTCATCAAAGAGTCTACTGACTTACCGTCCAAGCTTACATTAGGTAACTGGCTTGTTTGGTTACTAGGAGCTCTGTCTCGTTAGCATGTGCTGCCTAGGCAAATAGGTCCATCTTCAGAGAGTCTATTGACTTTTCATCCAGGAGCACTGTCTTATCAACATCTGCAGCAAAGGCGAATAGGCCCGTGATCAAAGAGTCTACCGACTTATCGTCCAAACTACTTTAGGTAATTTGTTTTGGTTATTAGGAGCTCTGTCTCGTTAGCATGTGCAGCCCAAGCGAATAGGTCCATCATCATAGAGTCTATTGACTTTTCATCCAGGAGCACTGTCTTATCAACATCTGCAGCAAAGGCAATAAGCCCGTGATCAAAGAGTCACCGACTTATCGTCCAAACTTATTTTAGGTAATTGGTTGTTTGGTTATTAGGAGCTCTGTCTTGTTAGCATGTGCAGCCTAAGCAAATAGGTCTACCATCATAGAGTTTATAGATTTATAAACTAGCCGAAGTACAAGAACTAATTTTATTACTGGGAGCCTTGTCTTATTCTCATGTGCAGTCTAGGCAAATTAGTTTATCGCCAAAGGGTCTTTTGACTTACCGTCCAAGCCTACGCTAGGTAACTGATACGAACTGAAAAGTAATGGCACGCATACCTAAGACACCATGCAATAATGCTACTTACAAAGCCTGGGCAACATGGCCTTCACCAATGAGTTAACTGACTAACTGCAACCTACGATAGACAAATAAATTTGTTGAACTGATCAAATGGAAGGCAATGCTCATATCCTAAGACAATGTAATCTCCTCGACGCCTTAAGCATTGCGTGGACCCCACCGTGGGCGCAAGCGATGATTCTGATTCAAAACATACCGCTCTTATGGTGCGCCATTTGGTATGTTATTGTTTCTGCCTCGATTATATGTGATATTGCAACAGGCTATCGCATATTGCTAAAATTGATGCTTTGGGTTTGATCGGTCATTTGTGGTTACACTATTTCGTATCCTGTTAATGCTGTCTATTCACAATGCGTGCCTGTAGACAACTAACACTCTGCTTCTATATCTAGGACAGCGCAATGCCTAATACATTGGTAGTCATTAGTGATTCTACTTCTTCTCGTTAAGCGATTTGTAGGGTATATATGTGTAAGTACCCTTATCTCTGCAACAGGTCCATCTTTCAAAAATGTTGGTTCAATTGTTAATCCTCATCCCCAGATTAGTTACCTTTTCAATGTTCACAAGCATTCTAAAAATTTACTACTAACTACTCTTTATTGAATAAATTTACGGTTATAAATTAACATACAAAATACTGTGTTTATTTTAATTATTATTATGGGCGAAAAAGGTCTTATTGTGCTAAATTCGGCAGTGGCAATCTCCAAGCTTGATTTTGACAGACCTTCAATGGCTGGAATTGTTTTGTACTGGGGGCTTGGGCTGGAGCTGAACTAAGATTTCTGTTGGCATTACACTTCATTTTACTTGACGCTTTTAAATTGTATACTTCTTTCTGCTTGAGCTTAAATACCATTTAATGATTTGATGCTTTGGTTTGATCGGCCTGCTTGTGGTTACACTATTGTTGTATCTTAATGCTGTCTATTCAATACTTTGTAGCGAATAGGTCCATCATCATAGAGTCTATTGACTTTTCATCCAGGAGCACTACCGTCTTATCAACATCTGCAGCAAAGGCAATTAAGCCCGTGATCAAAGTTATGAAATGAATTCAATCTTATGTTAACATTTGAAAGTGATCTGATCGGGTTTCTGGGTTTTCCCTGTATCTCGTAGCAAATGCTAGATCACGTAATCAGCGCCGTTTCGAGGGGCGGAGGGCAATCGCCCCGGGCGCTAAGATATTAAGCGCCGATATTTCAAAATGAGTTTGAACTTAGAAAAATTTGAGGTTAAGCCTGAAAACAAATAAATCAGAAAACGAAAAGTGCGAAAACAATTTTAATATGTGGCTGCAGATGATAGCAAAAACATACCAGAAACTGCTACATTTCGAATTCCATTTTTAGAATCAATCGACCCCATCATTTAGCAACTAAAATTGAGATTTGAGGCACTTTTTATTGTTTCTGATGATTTGAATTAATAAACAGGACTTTATCACTAAATCCAAATTGGACAGTGAACTTGAAAAGCATACAATGAATTTGACAACGATTTTTAAACGATTCACATCACATCCTTCACATCACATCAGCATTAGTACATCGTTTATTTAGCAAACTTCAAATAAATTTGAACCACTTACGATCATCAATTGGACAAGAGAGACTAAGCAGAGACTATCAATCGAATATCTCCAAATATGGGTAAAGTAATTTATGATTTTGCTTTCATAAAAGCTAACAATTAATTACCTCAATTTGGGGGACCTTAAATCAATTTTAAAATTTTAGAGAAGGCAAACCATTATAAAATTAAAGTTTAAAATTCTTAATTTTATCATGTATTTTTAAAGTATGTATTTAGGATGGTATTGTTAAATTCAGACAATATGCGGATAAAATGGCAACGACTCAGCACTTTAAAAGTCAAAGAAGTCTCAAATATTTGATTTAACTAAAAAACAAGGGCTGACGTGGTCCTGGCCAAATTTTAAAATTAACTTCCGATAGGTCAACATCCTAAGAGTATTGTCACCCAATTTGGTTCCTCTAACTCGAATAGTCTCGGAGATAAAAGTGTTCAAACTGCTAACTAGCTAATTATCATGTTATAAATTTTATTGTAGTAACATTTAATTAATTTTAGTAAAAATTTTGACACTGGAGTTATCAATTTAATATGTTTTTGAAGGAATTATCTTTGTTTTGTTTATTTGCTTAAAAAATGTGTTGCTAAAAAAAAGTTGTAGGGGGTGGAGGGCGCCGACAAAATCTTTGCCCCGGGAGCAACTTTTCGTCGCAACGGCGCTGCACGTAATACTTCCCAGAATGCACACCAGCCATATTAAAATAAGTCTATGATAAAACGAAATGAATATGATTTACTAATTTGATTAGTTTAAACTTTAAAAATGTTATTTTTGAGGGGGCGTGTTGGAATACCCCTATTCAACATACAAAAATATCATTATGCAACACTACTTTAAGTTTTGCCTTGTACATATGGTGTGGTCACACTTTAAGTTATGAACCTTCTTCTTTTCCTGTGCTTCGAACTGTGTACATGTGGTGTCGGTGTTGCGATTATAAAACGAGCTAAATAACTGAATATAAACTATAATTTAAATAAACAAACTGTCTTTCATTTTTAATATCAGTCAGCGTAGTTTTCAACACAAGCAAAAGAAATTGTACAACAACAAACAAAACATTATAATACATTTCAAATTATTACATCAACGACACTTATAATTATTGTAATCACTCTTGTACTTCGACAAGATTCATGTCGAGTTTCAACTTTCCACCCATTTCAATTTGATTGCCTTTGGAGAAGCTGATAACACAAGCCAATTCTAAGTAAATAAAAGTACATTTCACATTGTTTTGAACGTACAGCACTTTTAAAGTAATATAAAATTGCAATATTTATTTATTACCCATTAACACATCTCTATTAGTATAGTCTGCTCTTTCTGCATTTCCAATATTAGAATATTTTTAAAACTCTAATAGAAGTTTCTTTTAGTGTTTTCTGCTCTTTTGGTTAGTCTTGATACTTAATATTATTATTTTAGTTCAGCTTTCTCTGAGTATAGTTTGTCTATAATTATTGCTATTAATCACAAAAAAAATCAGTCTTCTGGCTTCCGGATTAAAGTGATGACACAATCTTTGAGCAAGTCTGGCAGACTGCTTGTCATAGGCTTCCGAAAACGTGCTAATTTTGTAGTTTCTGTGAAGAATGGAAGTTGGATAAGGAGATTGAACATTAGCAATGGTCCTCTAGCGAGGATTCAATAAATAGGCAGTCATTTTGAATACCAGAATAAACAGCCAAGTCAATAGCAGAGGGTGAATGCTGAACATAAGACGGAAAGTAAGTGGAGGAGCCTGTAGCAAGAATATTATAGTTATGGGCCCTTATACAGGTGACAAGATTATTACCTCTGTTACAGGCGCGGGGTTGGCCCCACCATAGGTGCTAGCATTCCAATCACCAGCAAGAAGGAAGCGCGGTGTAAAGAGTTCGAATATTACCTAAAGTCTTCTGATGTAAATCGTAGTTGAGGTGGACAATAGGTGGCAGCTAAATTCAAAAGCGGTTGACGTTGAAAGGAGATGCTAATGGGGCACATCGAATTGCCGGAGTAATAAAAGGAGGAACTGCCATGGTCAATGTTCCGATTAACAATGACTCGCAGAGCCACCACGCCTAAGGCTGCCTGGATAGTTTGCGACATAGACATGGTAACCATCAAATTTAATGAGGTCAGAATCAATAAGGTGGGACCTCAGATATATGGCTATATCGATATCATGTTGGCGAATATAAGACTTAGTTCAGGAAGTTTACCGAGAGACCA
>NW_022995378.1:0-42500 GCF_004354385.1 Drosophila innubila
TATGTGCCATAATATACCGTTGCACAAATGTATTGTTCATTATTAACATGCGCATACATTGTATAAACGCAACAACCTAAAATATAATGTTGTACCTGTTTGTTCAGGTTAATGCTTTACATATCGATTATAATACAATTAAATATATTTTATATAGTTGTCATATACCGTATTTTCATTGATTATGTAAAATAAGACATTTCAACATTTTTTTTAGGTATAAAAAAATTTATTGAAGGAATTGATATATGCCAGTAAAATGGTTATATTTTAATTTCTTTCAATAAAAGAATATATGACGTAATGAAATAAACCAAAAATTTGTATTACTCTAAGCGGTGGATCACTCGGCTCATGGGTCGATGAAGAACGCAGCAAACTGTGCGTCATCGTGTGAACTGCAGGACACATGAACATCGACATTTTGAACGCATATCGCAGTCCATGCTGTTATGTACTTTAATTAATTTTAGAGTGCTGCTTGGACTACATATGGTTGAGGGTTGTAAGACTATGCTAAATAAGTTGTTTAAAATTTTCGAAATTTTAAGCATATGGTATATTATTGGATAATATATATTGTAATGTTGCAAAACATTTACTCATAATATATTCATAATATTAAAATAAATAACGAAATATCTATACTTCTCTTGTTGTATATATTTGTATGAAAAATTTGAAGAATTATATATTCTTTATTTTATTCAAATAATACTGAGGAATGTCTAGCATAAAGAATTTTTTTTTAACTAGAATTGCCTCTTATTTATGATGAGATAAAGAATAAAACATTTGTCAATATTATGGAACTTCAAAATTATAGTATATTTCAAATTGTTATTATAATCATCATGTTTTATAATAACTAATATATAAGTATAATTATACAACCTCAACTCATATGGGACTACCCCCTGAATTTAAGCATATTAATTAGGGGAGGAAAAGAAACTAACAAGGATTTTCTTAGTAGCGGCGAGCGAAAAGAAATCAGTTCAGCACTAAGTCACTTTGTCTATATGGCAAATGTGAGATGCAGTGTATGGAACATCAATATTCTAGTATGAGAAATTAACGATTTAAGTCCTTCTTAAATGAGGCCATTTACCCATAGAGGGTGCCAGGCCCGTATAACGTTAATGATTATTAGATGGTGTTTCCAAAGAGTCGTGTTGCTTGATAGTGCAGCACTAAGTGGGTGGTAAACTCCATCTAAAACTAAATATAACCATGAGACCGATAGTAAACAAGTACCGTGAGGGAAAGTTGAAAAGAACTCTGAATAGAGAGTTAAATAGTACGTGAAACTGCTTAGAGGTTAAGCCCGATGAACCTGAATATCCATTATGGAAAATTCATCATTAAAATTGTAATATTTAAACAATATTATAATAATAGTGTGCATTTTTTCCATATAAGGACATTGTAATCTATTAGTATCAATTAATTTATCAAAAAATTTTAGTCAATTGCTTATTTAAATTAAAATGCTTGCATTTTAACATAAAATAAATGTCATAAATTTGATAAAGTGCTGATAGATTTATATGAATACAGTGCGTTAATTTTTCGGAATTATATAATGGCATGATTATCATTGATTTTTGTGTTTATTATATGCACTTGTATGATTAACAATGCGAAAGATTCAGGATACCTTCGGGACCCGTCTTGAAACACGGACCAAGGAGTCTAACATATGTGCAAGTTATTGGGATAAAAACCTAATAGCGTAATTAACTTGACTATTAATGGGATTAGTTTTTTAACTATTTATAGTTAATTAACACAATCCCGGGGCGTTCTATATAGTTATGTATGATAATATTTATATTATTTATGCCTCTAACTGGAACGTACCTTGAGCATATATGCTGTGACCCGAAAGATGGTGAACTATACTTGATCAGGTTGAAGTCAGGGGAAACCCTGATGGAAGACCGAAACAGTTCTGACGTGCAAATCGATTGTCAGAATTGAGTATAGGGGCGAAAGACCAATCGAACCATCTAGTAGCTGGTTCCTTCCGAAGTTTCCCTCAGGATAGCTGGTGCATTTAACTGTTGTATAAAATAATCTTATCTGGTAAAGCGAATGATTAGAGGCCTTAGGGTCGAAACGATCTTAACCTATTCTCAAACTTTAAATGGGTAAGAACCTTAACTTTCTTGATATGAAGTTTAAGGTTATGATATAATGTGCCCAGTGGGCCACTTTTGGTAAGCAGAACTGGCGCTGTGGGATGAACCAAACGTAATGTTACGGTGCCCAAATTAACAACTCATTCAGAAACCATGAAAGGCGTTGGTTGCTTAAAACAGCAGGACGGTGATCATGGAAGTCGAAATCCGCTAAGGAGTGTGTAACAACTCACCTGCCGAAGCAACTAGCCCTTAAAATGGATGGCGCTTAAGTTGTATACCTATACATTACCGCTAAAGTAGATGATTTATATTACTTGTAATATAAATTTTGAAACTTTAGTGAGTAGGAAGGTACAATGGTGTGCATAGAAGTGTTTGGCGTAAGCCTGCATGGAGCCGTCATTGGTACAGATCTTGGTGGTAGTAGCAAATAATCGAATGAGACCTTGGAGGACTGAAGTGGAGAAGGGTTTCGTGTGAACAGTGGTTGATCACGAGTTAGTCGGTCCTAAGTTCAAGGCGAAAGCCGAAAATTTTCAAGTAAAAAGTTGTCAATATTTAAAATTTTGGAAAATTAATACACTTGAATAATTTTGAACGAAAGGGAATACGGTTCCAATTCCGTAACCTGTTGAGTATCCGTTTGTTATTAAATATGGGCCTCGTGCTCATCCTGGCAACAGGAACGACCATAAAGAAGCCGTCGAGAGGTATCGGAAGAGTTTTCTTTTCTGTTTTATAGCCGTACTACCATGGAAGTCTTTCGCAGAGAGATATGGTAGATGGGCTAGAAGAGCATGACATATACTGTTGTGTCGATATTTTCTCCTCGGACCTTGAAAATTTATGGTGGGGACACGCAAACTTCTCAACAGGCCGTACCAATATCCGCAGCTGGTCTCCAAGGTGAAGAGTCTCTAGTCGATAGAATAATGTAGGTAAGGGAAGTCGGCAAATTAGATCCGTAACTTCGGGATAAGGATTGGCTCTGAAGATTGAGATAGTCGGGCTTGATTGGGAAACAATAACATGGTTTATGTGCTCGTTCTGGGTAAATAGAGTTTCTATCATTTATGGTAGTTTCTTGTTCCCCGGATAGTTTAGTTACGTAGCCAATTGTGGAACTTTCTTGCTAAAATTTTTAAGAATACTAATTGGGTAACCAATTAGTTCTTTTAAATTATAACGATTATCAATTAACAATCAATTCAGAACTGGCACGGACTTGGGGAATCCGACTGTCTAATTAAAACAAAGCATTGTGATGGCCCTAGCGGGTGTTGACACAATGTGATTTCTGCCCAGTGCTCTGAATGTCAAAGTGAAGAAATTCAAGTAAGCGCGGGTCAACGGCGGGAGTAACTATGACTCTCTTAAGGTAGCCAAATGCCTCGTCATCTAATTAGTGACGCGCATGAATGGATTAACGAGATTCCTACTGTCCCTATCTACTATCTAGCGAAACCACAGCCAAGGGAACGGGCTTGGAATAATTAGCGAGGGAAAGAAGACCCTTTGAGCTTGACTCTAATCTGGCAGTGTAAGGAGACATAAGAGGTGTAGAATAAGTGGGAGATATTAGATTTCGGTTTAGTATCGACAATGAAATACCACTACTCTTATTGTTTCCTTACTTGATTAAATGGAACGTGTATCATTTCCTAGCCATTATACGGATATATTTATTATATCTTATGGTATTGGGTTTTGATGCAAGCTTCTTGATCAAAGTATCACGAGTTTGTTATATAATCGCAAACAAATTCTTTAATGAGAGAGTGCATTTATGTACTTTTGATTTAATAATTTGGTATAACTCCAATTACTCAGGTATGATCCAATTCAAGGACATTGCCAGGTAGGAGTTTGACTGGGGCGGTACATCTCTCAAATAATAACGGAGGTGTCCCAAGGCCAGCTCAGTGCGGACAGAAACCACACATAGAGCAAAAGGGCAAATGCTGACTTGATCTCGGTGTTCAGTAAACACAGGGACAGCAAAAGCTCGGCCTATCGATCCTTTTGGTTTAAAGAGTTTTAACAAGAGGTGTCAGAAAAGTTACCATAGGGATAACTGGCTTGTGGCGGCCAAGCGTTCATAGCGACGTCGCTTTTTGATCCTTCGATGTCGGCTCTTCCTATCATTGTGAAGCAAAATTCACCAAGCGTTGGATTGTTCACCCATGCAAGGGAACGTGAGCTGGGTTTAGACCGTCGTGAGACAGGTTAGTTTTACCCTACTAATGACAAAACGTTGTTGCGACAGCATTCCTGCGTAGTACGAGAGGAACCGCAGGTACGGACCAATGGCACAATACTTGTTCGAGCGAACAGTGGTATGACGCTACGTCCGTTGGATTATGCCTGAACGCCTCTAAGGTCGTATCCGTGCTGGACTGCAATGATAAATAAGGGGCAATTTGCATTGTATGGCTTCTAAACCATTAAAAGTTTGTTATTCATTTAATAGACGACAATGGATGTGATGCCAATGTTACGTATAACATAGTAAATTGGGAGGATCTTCGATCACCTGATGCCGCGCTAGTTATATATTAAAACATTATTTAATACAATGACAAAGCCTAGAATCAATTGTAAACGACTTTTATAACAGGCAAGGTGTTGTAAGTGGTTGAGCAGCTGCCATACTGCGATCCACTGAAGCTTATCCTTTGCTTGATGATTCGACAATTAAAAAAATCGATCAATAAACACACACATATTAATATGTAAAGATATATAAATATATATATATATTTACAGGGATGGTATGTATATGCTATGTATAATATATATGTCTATGGGCATAAAATATTATATATAATGTATAACATATGATATCTGTATTTTTATACATATATGATTTATGAAAAATTTCATTTGAAATGGTAGCCAAATGTCTCGTCATCATATTAGTGACGTATTTAAAAAGACTTAAATGTATGTATATATGAAATATATATAATAGAAATATATTATATATAATTTCATTGATTTATATAAAGTTTAAATAAAATAAAAATGGTAGCCAATTGTCTCGTCATCATATTAGTGACGTATATGAAAAGATTTAATGAGATTCTTACTGTGTCCGTAAGCTTCAATATAATATTACAACTTATAGCTTGTGATTGTAAATTTGTGAATGAAAATGTGTTGGAGAAACAATTTTGTATTAACAAAACTTAATTAAAATGCATTAATCTGTGAAGTATATTAAAGAAATTTTGATTAACGGCGATACTCTAAATATGATTATATCGGTAGCCAATTGTCTCGTCATCATACTAGTGACGCATTTGATAAGATTTAATGAGGTTCTTACTGTGTCCGTAAGTTGTTTCGATGTAATATTATAACTTATAGCTTGTGTTAAAAAATTTGTGAATGGAAATGTGTTGGAGAAATAATTTTGTCTTAACACTTAATAAAAAAAAAAGAAATTCATTTCTGGAGTATATTAAAGAAATTTTGATAAACGGGTATATTCAAAATATGTATATATCGGTAGCCAATTGTCTCGTCATCATAATAGTGACGCATTTGAAAAGATTTATTGAGATTCTTACTGTGTCCCTAAGTTTCTACATAATATTATAGCTTGTGATTATAAATTTGTGCATGAAAATATGTTGAAGAAATAATTTTGGTGTGATTGAAACAATAAGATAATATATTATTTTCTGATGTATATTAAAATATGTTTATATTGGTAGCCAACTGTCTTGTCATCAAAATAGTGACGCATTTGAAAAGATTTAACGAGATTCTCTTACTGTGCCCCGTAAGCCTCTCTATTATATTATAATATTATAGCTTGTGATTATAATTTGTTCATGAAAATATGAACATATTTTGATAAACGTCGGTATTTAAAGTATGACAAAGGAATTTCAAAATAAATTTAACTTTCACTTAAAAAAAAAGTAAAAGTGACTAGAAAAATTCAACTTTCCTATGTCATAACCATACTATATGACAAAAAAAACAAAAGTCAACTCTCATATAACACATAAATTTCATACGACAAGTAAAATTTAACTTTATTATGTCACAACCATATTAACACAACAATTTCATATGACTACAAAATAAAGTCAAATTTCACATGACATAAAAATTTCATATTCACATGACATAAGAATTTTATATGACACGAAAAATTCAAACATATAAAATTTCATATGACTACAAAAAAAAAGTCAAATTTCTCATGACAAGAAAAATTCAACTTTTATTTAGTCAAAACCATATTATATGACAAATAAAAAGTCAACTCTCATATAACACATAAATTTCATATGACTAGTAAAATTTAACTATTATTTGTCATAGCCATATTATACGACAAAAATTAAACAAATCTCATATAACACAACAATTTCATATGACTACAAAATAAAGTCAAATTTCACATGACATAAAATTTCATATTCACATGACATAAGAATTTCATATGACACGAAAATTCAAACATATAAATTTCATATGACTACAAAAAAAAGTCAAATTTCATATGACATAAAAATTTCATATGACAAGAAAAATTCAACTCTCATATAACACATAAATTTCATATGACTACAAAGAAAAGAGTCAAATTTTATATGACAAGTAAAATTTAACTATTATTTGTCATAACCATATTATATGACAATAATTAAACACATCTCATTTAAATAAAAATTCAAATTAAAATACAAAAAAAAAAATCAATTTTCACATGACATAAAAATTTCATATGACGCAAAAAATTCAAACAAAAAAATTTCATATGACTACAAAAAAAAGTTAAATTTCTTAGGACATGTAAAATTCAACATTTATTTGTCATAACCATATAATATGACAAGAATTAAACAAATCTCATATAACATAAAATTTCATATAAATACAAAAAAAAGGCAAATTTCACATGACATAAAAATTTCATATGACTAGAAAAATTCAAACATAAAATTTCATATGACTACAAAATAAAAGTCAAATTTCTCATGACATAAAAATATCATATGACAAGAAAAATTCAACTTTCTTAAGTCACAGCCATATTTTATGACAAAACAAAGTCAACTCCCAAATAATATAAAATTTCATATGACTACAAAAAAAGTTAAATTTCTTATGACATGTAAAATTCAACATTTATTTGTCATAACCATATAATATGACAAGAATTAAACAAATCTCATATAACATAAAATTTCTTATAAATACAAAAAAAAGGCAAATTTCACAAGACATAAAATTTCATATGACACGAAAATTCAAACATAAATATTTCATATGACTACAAAAAAAGACAAATTTCATATGACAAAAAAAATTCATATGACAAGAAAATTCAACTATCATATAACACATAAATTTCATATGACTACAAAGAAAAGAGTCAAATTTTATATGACAAGTAATATTTAACTATTATTTGTCATAACCATATTATATGACAATAATTAAACACATCTCATTTAAATAAAATTCAAATTAAAATACAAAAAAAAAAAATCAATTTTCACATGACATAAAAATTTCATATGACGCAAAAAATTCAAACAAAAAATTTCATATGACTACAAAAAAAGTTAAATTTCTTAGGACATGTAAAATTCAACATTTATTTGTCATAACCATATAATATGACAAGAATTAAACAAATCTCATATAACATAAAAATTTCATATAAATACAAAAAAAAGGCAAATTTCACATGACATAAAAATTTCATATGACTAGAAAAATTCAAACATAAAAATTTCATATGACTACAAAATAAAAGTCAAATTTCTCATGACATAAAAATATCATATGACAAGAAAATTCAACTTTCTTAAGTCACAGCCATATTTTATGACAAAACAAAGTCAACTCCCAAATAATATAAAATTTCATATGACTACAAAATAAAGTTAAATTTCTTATGACATGTAAAATTCAACATTTATTTGTCATAACCATATAATATGACAAGAATTAAACAAATCTCATATAACATACAAATTTCTTATAAATACAAAAAAAGGCAAATTTCACAAGACATAAAAATTTCATATGACACGAACAATTCAAACATAAATATTTCATATGACTACAACAAAAAGAGACAAATTTCATATGACAAGTAAAATTCATATGACAAGAAAAATTCAACTCTCATATAACACATAAATTTCATATGACTACAAAGAAAAGAGTCAAATTTTATATGACAAGTAATATTTAACTATTATTTGTCATAACCATATTATATGACAATAATTAAACACATCTCATTTAAATAAAATTCAAATTAAAATACAAAAAAAAAAATCAATTTTCACATGACATAAAATTTCATATGACGCAAAAAATTCAAACAAAAAAATTTCATATGACTACAAAAAAAAGTTAAATTTCTTAGGACATGTAAAATTCAACATTTATTTGTCATAACCATATAATATGACAAGAATTAAACAAATCTCATATAACATAAAAATTTCATATAAATACAAAAAAAGGCAAATTTCACATGACATAAAAATTTCATATGACTAGAAAAATTCAAACATAAAAATTTCATATGACTACAAAATAAAAGTCAAATTTCTCATGACATAGAAAGAAAATTCAACTTTCTTTAGTCACAGCCATATTTTATGACAAAACAAAGTCAACTCCCAAATAATATAAAATTTCATATGACTACAAAATTAAATTATTTGACATGTATATTCAACATTTTTTTAAACAAATCTCATATAACACAACAATTTCATATGACTCAAAATAAATCAAATTTCACATGACATAAAAATTTCATATTCACAAGACATAAGAATTTCATATGACACGAAAAATTCAAACATATAAATTTCATATGACTACAAAAAAAAGTCAAATTTCATATGACATAAAAATTTCATATGACAAGAAAAATTCAACTCTCATATAACACATAAATTTCATATGACTACAAAGAAAAGAGTCAAATTTTATATGACAAGTAAATTTAACTATTATTTGTCATAACCATATTATATGACAATAATTAAACACATCTCATTTAAATAAAAATTCAAATTAAAATACAAAAAAAAAAATCAATTTTCACATGACATAAAAATTTCATATGACGCAAAAAATTCAAACAAAAAAATTTCATATGACTACAAAAAAAGTTAAATTTCTTAGGACATGTAAAATTCAACATTTATTTGTCATAACCATATAATATGACAAGAATTAAACAAATCTCATATAACATAAAAATTTCATATAAATACAAAAAAAGGCAAATTTCACATGACATAAAAATTTCATATGACTAGAAAAATTCAAACATAAAAATTTCATATGACTACAAAATAAAAGTCAAATTTCTCATGACATAAAAATATCATATGACAAGAAAAATTCAACTTTCTTAAGTCACAGCCATATTTTATGACAAAACAAAGTCAACTCCCAAATAATATAAAAATTTCATATGACTACAAAAAAAAGTTAAATTTCTTATGACATGTAAAATTCAACATTTTTTGTCATAACCATATAATATGACAAGAATTAAACAAATCTCATATAACATAAAATTTCTTATAAATACAAAAAAAGGCAAATTTCACAAGACATAAAATTTCATATGACACGAAAATTCAAACATATAAAATTTCATATGACTACAAAAAAGTCAAATTTCATATGACATAAAATTTCATATGACAAGAAAAATTCAACTATCATATAACACATAAATTTCATATGACTACAAAGAAAAGAGTCAAATTTTATATGACAAGTAATATTTAACTATTATTTGTCATAACCATATTATATGACAATAATTAAACACATCTCATTTAAATAAAAATTCAAATTAAAATACAAAAAAAAAATCAATTTTCACATGACATAAAAATTTCATATGACGCAAAAAATTCAAACAAAAAAATTTCATATGACTACAAAAAAAGTTAAATTTCTTAGGACATGTAAAATTCAACATTTATTTGTCATAACCATATAATATGACAAGAATTAAACAAATCTCATATAACATAAAAATTTCATATAAATACAAAAAAAAGGCAAATTTCACATGACATAAAAATTTCATATGACTAGAAAAATTCAAACATAAAAATTTCATATGACTACAAAATAAAAGTCAAATTTCTCATGACATAAAAATATCATATGACAAGAAAAATTCAACTTTCTTAAGTCACAGCCATATTTTATGACAAAACAAAGTCAACTCCCAAATAATATAAAAATTTCATATGACTACAAAATAAGTTAAATTTCTTATGACATGTAAAATTCAACATTTATTTGTCATAACCATATAATATGACAAGAATTAAACAAATCTCATATAACATACAAATTTCTTATAAATACAAAAAAAAAAATTTCACAAGACATAAAATTTCATATGACACGAACAATTCAAACATAAATATTTCATATGACTACAACAAAAAGAGACAAATTTCATATGACAAGTAAAATTCATATGACAAGAAAAATTCAACTCTCATATAACACATAAATTTCATATGACTACAAAGAAAAGAGTCAAATTTTATATGACAAGTAATATTTAACTATTATTTGTCATAACCATATTATATGACAATAATTAAACACATCTCATTTAAATAAAAATTCAAATTAAAATACAAAAAAAAAAAATCAATTTTCACATGACATAAAAATTTCATATGACGCAAAAAATTCAAACAAAAAATTTCATATGACTACAAAAAAAGTTAAATTTCTTAGGACATGTAAAATTCAACATTTATTTGTCATAACCATATAATATGACAAGAATTAAACAAATCTCATATAACATAAAAATTTCATATAAATACAAAAAAGGCAAATTTCACATGACATAAAAATTTCATATGACTAGAAAAATTCAAACATAAAATTTCATATGACTACAAAATAAAGTCAAATTTCTCATGACATAAAAATATCATATGACAAGAAAAATTCAACTTTCTTAAGTCACAGCCATATTTTATGACAAAACAAAGTCAACTCCCAAATAATATAAAATTTCATATGACTACAAAAAAAGTTAAATTTCTTATGACATGTAAAATTCAACATTTTTTGTCATAACCATATAATATGACAAGAATTAAACAAATCTCATATAACATAAAATTTCTTATAAATACAAAAAAAAGGCAAATTTCACAAGACATAAAATTTCATATGACACGAAAATTCAAACATATAAATTTCATATGACTACAAAAAGTCAAATTTCATATGACATAAAATTTCATATGACAAGAAAAATTCAACTCTCATATAACACATAAATTTCATATGACTACAAAGAAAAGAGTCAAATTTTATATGACAAGTAATATTTAACTATTATTTGTCATAACCATATTATATGACAATAATTAAACACATCTCATTTAAATAAAAATACAAAAAAAAAAAATCAATTTTCACATGACATAAAATTTCATATGACGCAAAAAATTCAAACAAAAAAATTTCATATGACTACAAAAAAAGTTAAATTTCTTAGGACATGTAAAATTCAACATTTATTTGTCATAACCATATAATATGACAAGAATTAAACAAATCTCATATAACATAAAAATTTCATATAAATACAAAAAAAGGCAAATTTCACATGACATAAAATTTCATATGACTAGAAAAATTCAAACATAAAATTTCATATGACTACAAAATAAAAGTCAAATTTCTCATGACATAAAAATATCATATGACAAGAAAAATTCAACTTTCTTAAGTCACAGCCATATTTTATGACAAAACAAAGTCAACTCCCAAATAATATAAAATTTCATATGACTACAAAATAAAGTTAAATTTCTTATGACATGTAAAATTCAACATTTATTTGTCATAACCATATAATATGACAAGAATTAAACAAATCTCATATAACATACAAATTTCTTATAAATACAAAAAAAAGGCAAATTTCACAAGACATAAAATTTCATATGACACGAACAATTCAAACATAAATATTTCATATGACTACAACAAAAGAGACAAATTTCATATGACAAGTAAAATTCATATGACAAGAAAAATTCAACTCTCATATAACACATAAATTTCATATGACTACAAAGAAAGAGTCAAATTTTATATGACAAGTAATATTTAACTATTATTTGTCATAACCATATTATATGACAATAATTAAACACATCTCATTTAAATAAAAATTCAAATTAAAATACAAAAAAAAAAAATCAATTTTCACATGACATAAAAATTTCATATGACGCAAAAAATTCAAACAAAAAAATTTCATATGACTACAAAAAAAAGTTAAATTTCTTAGGACATGTAAAATTCAACATTTATTTGTCATAACCATATAATATGACAAGAATTAAACAAATCTCATATAACATAAAAATTTCATATAAATACAAAAAAAAGAAATTTCACATGACATAAAAATTTCATATGACTAGAAAAATTCAAACATAAAATTTCATATGACTACAAAATAAAAGTCAAATTTCTCATGACATAAAAATATCATATGACAAGAAAAATTCAACTTTCTTAAGTCACAGCCATATTTTATGACAAAACAAAGTCAACTCCCAAATAATATAAAATTTCATATGACTACAAAATAAAGTTAAATTTCTTATGACATGTAAAATTCAACATTTATTTGTCATAACCATATAATATGACAAGAATTAAACAAATCTCATATAACATACAAATTTCTTATAAATACAAAAAAAAGGCAAATTTCACAAGACATAAAATTTCATATGACACGAACAATTCAAACATAAATATTTCATATGACTACAACAAAAAGAGACAAATTTCATATGACAAGTAAAATTCATATGACAAGAAAAATTCAACTCTCATATAACACATAAATTTCATATGACTACAAAGAAAAGAGTCAAATTTTATATGACAAGTAATATTTAACTATTATTTGTCATAACCATATTATATGACAATAATTAAACACATCTCATTTAAATAAAAATTCAAATTAAAATACAAAAAAAAAAAATCAATTTTCACATGACATAAAAATTTCATATGACGCAAAAAATTCAAACAAAAAAATTTCATATGACTACAAAAAAAGTTAAATTTCTTAGGACATGTAAAATTCAACATTTATTTGTCATAACCATATAATATGACAAGAATTAAACAAATCTCATATAACATAAAAATTTCATATAAATACAAAAAAAATTTCACATGACATAAAAATTTCATATGACTAGAAAAATTCAAACATAAAAATTTCATATGACTACAAAATAAAAGTCAAATTTCTCATGACATAAAAATATCATATGACAAGAAAAATTCAACTTTCTTAAGTCACAGCCATATTTTATGACAAAACAAAGTCAACTCCCAAATAATATAAAAATTTCATATGACTACAAAAAGTTAAATTTCTTATGACATGTAAAATTCAACATTTTTTGTCATAACCATATAATATGACAAGAATTAAACAAATCTCATATAACATAAAATTTCTTATAAATACAAAAAAAAGGCAAATTTCACAAGACATAAAATTTCATATGACACGAAAATTCAAACATATAAAATTTCATATGACTACAAAAAAGTCAAATTTCATATGACATAAAATTTCATATGACAAGAAAAATTCAACTATCATATAACACATAAATTTCATATGACTACAAAGAAAGAGTCAAATTTTATATGACAAGTAATATTTAACTATTATTTGTCATAACCATATTATATGACAATAATTAAACACATCTCATTTAAATAAAAATTCAAATTAAAATACAAAAAAAAAAATCAATTTTCACATGACATAAAAATTTCATATGACGCAAAAAATTCAAACAAAAAAATTTCATATGACTACAAAAAAAAGTTAAATTTCTTAGGACATGTAAAATTCAACATTTATTTGTCATAACCATATAATATGACAAGAATTAAACAAATCTCATATAACATAAAATTTCATATAAATACAAAAAAAATTTCACATGACATAAAAATTTCATATGACTAGAAAAATTCAAACATAAAAATTTCATATGACTACAAAATAAAAGTCAAATTTCTCATGACATAAAAATATCATATGACAAGAAAAATTCAACTTTCTTAAGTCACAGCCATATTTTATGACAAAACAAAGTCAACTCCCAAATAATATAAAATTTCATATGACTACAAAATAAAGTTAAATTTCTTATGACATGTAAAATTCAACATTTATTTGTCATAACCATATAATATGACAAGAATTAAACAAATCTCATATAACATACAAATTTCTTATAAATACAAAAAAAGGCAAATTTCACAAGACATAAAATTTCATATGACACGAACAATTCAAACATAAATATTTCATATGACTACAACAAAAGAGACAAATTTCATATGACAAGTAAAATTCATATGACAAGAAAAATTCAACTCTCATATAACACATAAATTTCATATGACTACAAAGAAAAGAGTCAAATTTTATATGACAAGTAAATTTAACTATTATTTGTCATAACCATATTATATGACAATAATTAAACACATCTCATTTAAATAAAAATTCAAATTAAAATACAAAAAAAAAAAATCAATTTTCACATGACATAAAATTTCATATGACGCAAAAAATTCAAACAAAAAAATTTCATATGACTACAAAAAAAGTTAAATTTCTTAGGACATGTAAAATTCAACATTTATTTGTCATAACCATATAATATGACAAGAATTAAACAAATCTCATATAACATAAAAATTTCATATAAATACAAAAAAAGGCAAATTTCACATGACATAAAATTTCATATGACTAGAAAAATTCAAACATAAAATTTCATATGACTACAAAATAAAAGTCAAATTTCTCATGACATAAAAATATCATATGACAAGAAAAATTCAACTTTCTTAAGTCACAGCCATATTTTATGACAAAACAAAGTCAACTCCCAAATAATATAAAAATTTCATATGACTACAAAATAAAGTTAAATTTCTTATGACATGTAAAATTCAACATTTATTTGTCATAACCATATAATATGACAAGAATTAAACAAATCTCATATAACATACAAATTTCTTATAAATACAAAAAAAGGCAAATTTCACAAGACATAAAATTTCATATGACACGAACAATTCAAACATAAATATTTCATATGACTACAACAAAAAGAGACAAATTTCATATGACAAGTAAAATTCATATGACAAGAAAAATTCAACTCTCATATAACACATAAATTTCATATGACTACAAAGAAAAGAGTCAAATTTTATATGACAAGTAATATTTAACTATTATTTGTCATAACCATATTATATGACAATAATTAAACACATCTCATTTAAATAAAAATTCAAATTAAAATACAAAAAAAAAAAATCAATTTTCACATGACATAAAAATTTCATATGACGCAAAAAATTCAAACAAAAAAATTTCATATGACTACAAAAAAAAGTTAAATTTCTTAGGACATGTAAAATTCAACATTTATTTGTCATAACCATATAATATGACAAGAATTAAACAAATCTCATATAACATAAAAATTTCATATAAATACAAAAAGGCAAATTTCACATGACATAAAAATTTCATATGACTAGAAAAATTCAAACATAAAAATTTCATATGACTACAAAAAAAAAGTCAAATTTCTCATGACAAGAAAAATTCAACTTTTATTTAGTCAAAACCATATTATATGACAAATAAAAAGTCAACTCTCATATAACACATAAATTTCATATGACTAGTAAAATTTAACTATTATTTGTCATAGCCATATTATACGACAAAAATTAAACAAATCTCATATAACACAACAATTTCATATGACTACAAAATAAAGTCAAATTTCACATGACATAAAAATTTCATATTCACATGACATAAAAATTTCATATGACACGAAAAATTCAAACATAAATATTTCATATGACTACAAAAAGTCAAATTTCATATGACATAAAATTTCATATGACAAGAAAAATTCAACTCTCATATAACACATAAATTTCATATGACTACAAAGAAAAGAGTCAAATTTTATATGACAAGTAAAATTTAACTATTATTTGTCATAACCATATTATATGACAATAATTAAACACATCTCATTTAAATAAAAATTCAAATTAAAATACAAAGAAAAAAAAATCAATTTTCACATGACATAAAAATTTCATATGACGCAAAATAAAGTTAAATTTCTTAGGACATGTAAAATTCAACATTTATTTGTCATAACCATATAATATGACAAGAATTAAACAAATCTCATATAACATAAAAATTTCATATAAATACAAAAAAAGGCAAATTTCACATGACATAAAATTTCATATGACTAGAAAAATTCAAACATAAAAATTTCATATGACTACAAAATAAAAGTCAAATTTCTCATGACATAAAAATATCATATGACAAGAAAAATTCAACTTTCTTAAGTCACAGCCATATTTTATGACAAAACAAAGTCAACTCCCAAATAATATAAAATTTCATATGACTACAAAAAAAGTTAAATTTCTTATGACATGTAAAATTCAACATTTTTTGTCATAACCATATAATATGACAAGAATTAAACAAATCTCATATAACATAAAAATTTCTTATAAATACAAAAAAAAGAAATTTCACAAGACATAAAATTTCATATGACACGAAAAATTCAAACATATAAAATTTCATATGACTACAAAAAAAAGTCAAATTTCATATGACATAAAAATTTCATATGACAAGAAAAATTCAACTATCATATAACACATAAATTTCATATGACTACAAAGAATAGAGTCAAATTTTATATGACAAGTAATATTTAACTATTATTTGTCATAACCATATTATATGACAATAATTAAACACATCTCATTTAAATAAAAATTCAAATTAAAATACAAAAAAAAAAATCAATTTTCACATGACATAAAAATTTCATATGACGCAAAAAATTCAAACAAAAAATTTCATATGACTACAAAAAAAGTTAAATTTCTTAGGACATGTAAAATTCAACATTTATTTGTCATAACCATATAATATGACAAGAATTAAACAAATCTCATATAACATAAAAATTTCATATAAATACAAAAAAAAGGCAAATTTCACATGACATAAAAATTTCATATGACTAGAAAAATTCAAACATAAAAATTTCATATGACTACAAAATAAAAGTCAAATTTCTCATGACATAAAAATATCATATGACAAGAAAAATTCAACTTTCTTAAGTCACAGCCATATTTTATGACAAAACAAAGTCAACTCCCAAATAATATAAAAATTTCATATGACTACAAAATAAAGTTAAATTTCTTATGACATGTAAAATTCAACATTTATTTGTCATAACCATATAATATGACAAGAATTAAACAAATCTCATATAACATACAAATTTCTTATAAATACAAAAAAAAGGCAAATTTCACAAGACATAAAAATTTCATATGACACGAACAATTCAAACATAAATATTTCATATGACTACAACAAAAAGAGACAAATTTCATATGACAAGTAAAATTCATATGACAAGAAAAATTCAACTCTCATATAACACATAAATTTCATATGACTACAAAGAAAAGAGTCAAATTTTATATGACAAGTAAAATTTAACTATTATTTGTCATAACCATATTATATGACAATAATTAAACACATCTCATTTAAATAAAAATTCAAATTAAAATACAAAAAAAAAAAATCAATTTTCACATGACATAAAATTTCATATGACGCAAAAAATTCAAACAAAAAAATTTCATATGACTACAAAAAAAGTTAAATTTCTTAGGACATGTAAAATTCAACATTTATTTGTCATAACCATATAATATGACAAGAATTAAACAAATCTCATATAACATAAAATTTCATATAAATACAAAAAAAGGCAAATTTCACATGACATAAAAATTTCATATGACTAGAAAAATTCAAACATAAAAATTTCATATGACTACAAAATAAAAGTCAAATTTCTCATGACATAAAAATATCATATGACAAGAAAAATTCAACTTTCTTAAGTCACAGCCATATTTTATGACAAAACAAAGTCAACTCCCAAATAATATAAAATTTCATATGACTACAAAATAAAGTTAAATTTCTTATGACATGTAAAATTCAACATTTATTTGTCATAACCATATAATATGACAAGAATTAAACAAATCTCATATAACATACAAATTTCTTATAAATACAAAAAAAAGGCAAATTTCACAAGACATAAAATTTCATATGACACGAACAATTCAAACATAAATATTTCATATGACTACAACAAAAAGAGACAAATTTCATATGACAAGTAAAATTCATATGACAAGAAAAATTCAACTCTCATATAACACATAAATTTCATATGACTACAAAGAAAAGAGTCAAATTTTATATGACAAGTAATATTTAACTATTATTTGTCATAACCATATTATATGACAATAATTAAACACATCTCATTTAAATAAAATTCAAATTAAAATACAAAAAAAAAAAATCAATTTTCACATGACATAAAAATTTCATATGACGCAAAAAATTCAAACAAAAAAATTTCATATGACTACAAAAAAAGTTAAATTTCTTAGGACATGTAAAATTCAACATTTATTTGTCATAACCATATAATATGACAAGAATTAAACAAATCTCATATAACATAAAAATTTCATATAAATACAAAAAAAGGCAAATTTCACATGACATAAAAATTTCATATGACTAGAAAAATTCAAACATAAAAATTTCATATGACTACAAAAAAAAAGTCAAATTTCTCATGACAAGAAAAATTCAACTTTTATTTAGTCAAAACCATATTATATGACAAATAAAAAGTCAACTCTCATATAACACATAAATTTCATATGACTAGTAAAATTTAACTATTATTTGTCATAGCCATATTATACGACAAAATTAAACAAATCTCATATAACACAACAATTTCATATGACTACAAAATAAAGTCAAATTTCACATGACATAAAATTTCATATTCACATGACATAAAATTTCATATGACACGAAAAATTCAAACATATAAATTTCATATGACTACAAAAAGTCAAATTTCATATGACATAAAAATTTCATATGACAAGAAAAATTCAACTCTCATATAACACATAAATTTCATATGACTACAAAGAAAAGAGTCAAATTTTATATGACAAGTAAAATTTAACTATTATTTGTCATAACCATATTATATGACAATAATTAAACACATCTCATTTAAATAAAAATTCAAATTAAAATACAAAAAAAAAAATCAATTTTCACATGACATAAAAATTTCATATGACGCAAAAAATTCAAACAAAAAAATTTCATATGACTACAAAAAAAAGTTAAATTTCTTAGGACATGTAAAATTCAACATTTATTTGTCATAACCATATAATATGACAAGAATTAAACAAATCTCATATAACATAAAAATTTCATATAAATACAAAAAAAAGGCAAATTTCACATGACATAAAAATTTCATATGACTAGAAAAATTCAAACATAAAAATTTCATATGACTACAAAATAAAAGTCAAATTTCTCATGACATAAAAATATCATATGACAAGAAAAATTCAACTTTCTTAAGTCACAGCCATATTTTATGACAAAACAAAGTCAACTCCCAAATAATATAAAATTTCATATGACTACAAAAAAAGTTAAATTTCTTATGACATGTAAAATTCAACATTTTTTGTCATAACCATATAATATGACAAGAATTAAACAAATCTCATATAACATAAAATTTCTTATAAATACAAAAAAAGGCAAATTTCACAAGACATAAAATTTCATATGACACGAAAAATTCAAACATATAAAATTTCATATGACTACAAAAAAAGTCAAATTTCATATGACATAAAATTTCATATGACAAGAAAAATTCAACTATCATATAACACATAAATTTCATATGACTACAAAGAAAGAGTCAAATTTTATATGACAAGTAATATTTAACTATTATTTGTCATAACCATATTATATGACAATAATTAAACACATCTCATTTAAATAAAAATTCAAATTAAAATACAAAAAAAAAAATCAATTTTCACATGACATAAAAATTTCATATGACGCAAAAAATTCAAACAAAAAAATTTCATATGACTACAAAAAAAAGTTAAATTTCTTAGGACATGTAAAATTCAACATTTATTTGTCATAACCATATAATATGACAAGAATTAAACAAATCTCATATAACATAAAATTTCATATAAATACAAAAAAAGGCAAATTTCACATGACATAAAAATTTCATATGACTAGAAAAATTCAAACATAAAATTTCATATGACTACAAAATAAAAGTCAAATTTCTCATGACATAAAAATATCATATGACAAGAAAAATTCAACTTTCTTAAGTCACAGCCATATTTTATGACAAAACAAAGTCAACTCCCAAATAATATAAAAATTTCATATGACTACAAAATAAAGTTAAATTTCTTATGACATGTAAAATTCAACATTTATTTGTCATAACCATATAATATGACAAGAATTAAACAAATCTCATATAACATACAAATTTCTTATAAATACAAAAAAAAGGCAAATTTCACAAGACATAAAATTTCATATGACACGAACAATTCAAACATAAATATTTCATATGACTACAACAAAAGAGACAAATTTCATATGACAAGTAAAATTCATATGACAAGAAAAATTCAACTCTCATATAACACATAAATTTCATATGACTACAAAGAAAAGTCAAATTTTATATGACAAGTAATATTTAACTATTATTTGTCATAACCATATTATATGACAATAATTAAACACATCTCATTTAAATAAAAATTCAAATTAAAATACAAAAAAAAAAAATCAATTTTCACATGACATAAAAATTTCATATGACGCAAAAAATTCAAACAAAAAAATTTCATATGACTACAAAAAAAGTTAAATTTCTTAGGACATGTAAAATTCAACATTTATTTGTCATAACCATATAATATGACAAGAATTAAACAAATCTCATATAACATAAAAATTTCATATAAATACAAAAAAAAGGCAAATTTCACATGACATAAAATTTCATATGACTAGAAAAATTCAAACATAAAAATTTCATATGACTACAAAATAAAAGTCAAATTTCTCATGACATAAAAATATCATATGACAAGAAAAATTCAACTTTCTTAAGTCACAGCCATATTTTATGACAAAACAAAGTCAACTCCCAAATAATATAAAATTTCATATGACTACAAAAAAAAGTTAAATTTCTTATGACATGTAAAATTCAACATTTTTTTGTCATAACCATATAATATGACAAGAATTAAACAAATCTCATATAACATAAAAATTTCTTATAAATACAAAAAAAGGCAAATTTCACAAGACATAAAATTTCATATGACACGAAAATTCAAACATATAAAATTTCATATGACTACAAAAAAGTCAAATTTCATATGACATAAAATTTCATATGACAAGAAAAATTCAACTATCATATAACACATAAATTTCATATGACTACAAAGAAAAGAGTCAAATTTTATATGACAAGTAATATTTAACTATTATTTGTCATAACCATATTATATGACAATAATTAAACACATCTCATTTAAATAAAAATTCAAATTAAAATACAAAAAAAAAAATCAATTTTCACATGACATAAAAATTTCATATGACGCAAAAAATTCAAACAAAAAAATTTCATATGACTACAAAAAAAAGTTAAATTTCTTAGGACATGTAAAATTCAACATTTATTTGTCATAACCATATAATATGACAAGAATTAAACAAATCTCATATAACATAAAATTTCATAATAAATACAAAAAAAAGGCAAATTTCACATGACATAAAAATTTCATATGACAAGAAAAATTCAAACATAAAAATTTCATATGACTACAAAATAAAAGTCAAATTTCTCATGACATAAAAATATCATATGACAAGAAAAATTCAACTTTCTTAAGTCACAGCCATATTTTATGACAAAACAAAGTCAACTCCCAAATAATATAAAATTTCATATGACTACAAAATAAAGTTAAATTTCTTATGACATGTAAAATTCAACATTTATTTGTCATAACCATATAATATGACAAGAATTAAACAAATCTCATATAACATACAAATTTCTTATAAATACAAAAAAAAGGCAAATTTCACAAGACATAAAAATTTCATATGACACGAACAATTCAAACATAAATATTTCATATGACTACAACAAAAGACAAATTTCATATGACAAGTAAAATTCATATGACAAGAAAAATTCAACTCTCATATAACACATAAATTTCATATGACTACAAAGAAAAGAGTCAAATTTTATATGACAAGTAAAATTTAACTATTATTTGTCATAACCATATTATATGACAATAATTAAACACATCTCATTTAAATAAAAATTCAAATTAAAATACAAAAAAAAAAAATCAATTTTCACATGACATAAAAATTTCATATGACGCAAAAAATTCAAACAAAAAAATTTCATATGACTACAAAAAAAAGTTAAATTTCTTAGGACATGTAAAATTCAACATTTATTTGTCATAACCATATAATATGACAAGAATTAAACAAATCTCATATAACATAAAAATTTCATATAAATACAAAAAAAAGGCAAATTTCACATGACATAAAAATTTCATATGACTAGAAAAATTCAAACATAAAAATTTCATATGACTACAAAATAAAGTTAAATTTCTTATGACATGTAAAATTCAACATTTATTTGTCATAACCATATAATATGACAAGAATTAAACAAATCTCATATAACATACAAATTTCTTATAAATACAAAAAAAAGGCAAATTTCACAAGACATAAAAATTTCATATGACACGAACAATTCAAACATAAATATTTCATATGACTACAACAAAAAGAGACAAATTTCATATGACAAGTAAAATTCATATGACAAGAAAAATTCAACTCTCATATAACACATAAATTTCATATGACTACAAAGAAAAGAGTCAAATTTTATATGACAAGTAAAATTTAACTATTATTTGTCATAACCATATTATATGACAATAATTAAACACATCTCATTTAAATAAAATTCAAATTAAAATACAAAAAAAAAAATCAATTTTCACATGACATAAAAATTTCATATGACGCAAAAAATTCAAACAAAAAAATTTCATATGACTACAAAAAAAAGTTAAATTTCTTAGGACATGTAAAATTCAACATTTATTTGTCATAACCATATAATATGACAAGAATTAAACAAATCTCATATAACATAAAAATTTCATATAAATACAAAAAAAGGCAAATTTCACATGACATAAAAATTTCATATGACTAGAAAAATTCAAACATAAAAATTTCATATGACTACAAAATAAAAGTCAAATTTCTCATGACATAAAAATATCATATGACAAGAAAAATTCAACTTTCTTAAGTCACAGCCATATTTTATGACAAAACAAAGTCAACTCCCAAATAATATAAAAATTTCATATGACTACAAAATAAAGTTAAATTTCTTATGACATGTAAAATTCAACATTTATTTGTCATAACCATATAATATGACAAGAATTAAACAAATCTCATATAACATACAAATTTCTTATAAATACAAAAAAAGGCAAATTTCACAAGACATAAAAATTTCATATGACACGAACAATTCAAACATAAATATTTCATATGACTACAACAAAAAGAGACAAATTTCATATGACAAGTAAAATTCATATGACAAGAAAAATTCAACTCTCATATAACACATAAATTTCATATGACTACAAAGAAAAGAGTCAAATTTTATATGACAAGTAATATTTAACTATTATTTGTCATAACCATATTATATGACAATAATTAAACACATCTCATTTAAATAAAAATTCAAATTAAAATACAAAAAAAAAAAAATCAATTTTCACATGACATAAAAATTTCATATGACGCAAAAAATTCAAACAAAAAAATTTCATATGACTACAAAAAAAAGTTAAATTTCTTAGGACATGTAAAATTCAACATTTATTTGTCATAACCATATAATATGACAAGAATTAAACAAATCTCATATAACATAAAAATTTCATATAAATACAAAAAAGGCAAATTTCACATGACATAAAAATTTCATATGACTAGAAAAATTCAAACATAAAATTTCATATGACTACAAAATAAAAGTCAAATTTCTCATGACATAAAAATATCATATGACAAGAAAAATTCAACTTTCTTAAGTCACAGCCATATTTTATGACAAAACAAAGTCAACTCCCAAATAATATAAAAATTTCATATGACTACAAAAAAAAGTTAAATTTCTTATGACATGTAAAATTCAACATTTTTTGTCATAACCATATAATATGACAAGAATTAAACAAATCTCATATAACATAAAATTTCTTATAAATACAAAAAAAAGGCAAATTTCACAAGACATAAGAATTTCATATGACACGAAAAATTCAAACATATAAAATTTCATATGACTACAAAAAAAAGTCAAATTTCATATGACATAAAAATTTCATATGACAAGAAAAATTCAACTATCATATAACACATAAATTTCATATGACTACAAAGAAAAGAGTCAAATTTTATATGACAAGTAATATTTAACTATTATTTGTCATAACCATATTATATGACAATAATTAAACACATCTCATTTAAATAAAAATTCAAATTAAAATACAAAAAAAAAAATCAATTTTCACATGACATAAAATTTCATATGACGCAAAAAATTCAAACAAAAAAATTTCATATGACTACAAAAAAAGTTAAATTTCTTAGGACATGTAAAATTCAACATTTATTTGTCATAACCATATAATATGACAAGAATTAAACAAATCTCATATAACATAAAAATTTCATATAAATACAAAAAAAAGGCAAATTTCACATGACATAAAAATTTCATATGACTAGAAAAATTCAAACATAAAAATTTCATATGACTACAAAATAAAAGTCAAATTTCTCATGACATAAAAATATCATATGACAAGAAAAATTCAACTTTCTTAAGTCACAGCCATATTTTATGACAAAACAAAGTCAACTCCCAAATAATATAAAATTTCATATGACTACAAAATAAAGTTAAATTTCTTATGACATGTAAAATTCAACATTTATTTGTCATAACCATATAATATGACAAGAATTAAACAAATCTCATATAACATACAAATTTCTTATAAATACAAAAAAAGGCAAATTTCACAAGACATAAAAATTTCATATGACACGAACAATTCAAACATAAATATTTCATATGACTACAACAAAAAGAGACAAATTTCATATGACAAGTAAAATTCATATGACAAGAAAAATTCAACTCTCATATAACACATAAATTTCATATGACTACAAAGAAAAGAGTCAAATTTTATATGACAAGTAAAATTTAACTATTATTTGTCATAACCATATTATATGACAATAATTAAACACATCTCATTTAAATAAAAATTCAAATTAAAATACAAAAAAAAAAAATCAATTTTCACATGACATAAAAATTTCATATGACGCAAAAAATTCAAACAAAAAAATTTCATATGACTACAAAAAAAGTTAAATTTCTTAGGACATGTAAAATTCAACATTTATTTGTCATAACCATATAATATGACAAGAATTAAACAAATCTCATATAACATAAAAATTTCATATAAATACAAAAAAAGGCAAATTTCACATGACATAAAATTTCATATGACTAGAAAAATTCAAACATAAAAATTTCATATGACTACAAAATAAAGTTAAATTTCTTATGACATAAAATTCAACATTTATTTGTCATAACCATATAATATGACAAATTAAACAAATCTCATATAACATACAAATTTCTTATAAATACAAAAAAAAACAAATTTCACAAGACATAAAATTTCATATGACACGAACAATTCAAACATAAATATTTCATATGACTACAACAAAAAGACAAATTTCATATGACAAGTAAAATTCATATGACAAGAAAATTCAACTCTCATATAACACATAAATTTCATATGACTACAAAGAAAAGAGTCAAATTTTATATGACAAGTAAATTTAACTATTATTTGTCATAACCATATTATATGACAATAATTAAACACATCTCATTTAAATAAAAATTCAAATTAAAATACAAAAAAAAAAAATCAATTTTCACATGACATAAAATTTCATATGACGCAAAAAATTCAAACAAAAAAATTTCATATGACTACAAAAAAAAGTTAAATTTCTTAGGACATGTAAAATTCAACATTTATTTGTCATAACCATATAATATGACAAGAATTAAACAAATCTCATATAACATAAAAATTTCATATAAATACAAAAAAAAGGCAAATTTCACATGACATAAAATTTCATATGACTAGAAAAATTCAAACATAAAAATTTCATATGACTACAAAATAAAGTCAAATTTCTCATGACATAAAAATATCATATGACAAGAAAAATTCAACTTTCTTAAGTCACAGCCATATTTTATGACAAAACAAAGTCAACTCCCAAATAATATAAAATTTCATATGACTACAAAATAAAGTTAAATTTCTTATGACATGTAAAATTCAACATTTATTTGTCATAACCATATAATATGACAAGAATTAAACAAATCTCATATAACATACAAATTTCTTATAAATACAAAAAAAAAGGCAAATTTCACAAGACATAAAAATTTCATATGACACGAACAATTCAAACATAAATATTTCATATGACTACAACAAAAGACAAATTTCATATGACATAAAATTCATATGACAAGAAAAATTCAACTCTCATATAACACATAAATTTCATATGACTACAAAGAAAAGAGTCAAATTTTATATGACAAGTAATATTTAACTATTATTTGTCATAACCATATTATATGACAATAATTAAACACATCTCATTTAAATAAAAATTCAAATTAAAATACAAAAAAAAAAAATCAATTTTCACATGACATAAAAATTTCATATGACGCAAAAAATTCAAACAAAAAAATTTCATATGACTACAAAAAAAGTTAAATTTCTTAGGACATGTAAAATTCAACATTTATTTGTCATAACCATATAATATGACAAGAATTAAACAAATCTCATATAACATAAAAATTTCATATAAATACAAAAAAAAATTTCACATGACATAAAAATTTCATATGACTAGAAAAATTCAAACATAAAATTTCATATGACTACAAAATAAAAGTCAAATTTCTCATGACATAAAAATATCATATGACAAGAAAAATTCAACTTTCTTAAGTCACAGCCATATTTTATGACAAAACAAAGTCAACTCCCAAATAATATAAAATTTCATATGACTACAAAAAAAGTTAAATTTCTTATGACATGTAAAATTCAACATTTTTTGTCATAACCATATAATATGACAAGAATTAAACAAATCTCATATAACATAAAATTTCTTATAAATACAAAAAAAGGCAAATTTCACAAGACATAAAATTTCATATGACACGAAAAATTCAAACATATAAAATTTCATATGACTACAAAAAAGTCAAATTTCATATGACATAAAATTTCATATGACAAGAAAAATTCAACTATCATATAACACATAAATTTCATATGACTACAAAGAAAGAGTCAAATTTTATATGACAAGTAATATTTAACTATTATTTGTCATAACCATATTATATGACAATAATTAAACACATCTCATTTAAATAAAAATTCAAATTAAAATACAAAAAAAAAAAATCAATTTTCACATGACATAAAAATTTCATATGACGCAAAAAATTCAAACAAAAAAATTTCATATGACTACAAAAAAAGTTAAATTTCTTAGGACATGTAAAATTCAACATTTATTTGTCATAACCATATAATATGACAAGAATTAAACAAATCTCATATAACATAAAAATTTCATATAAATACAAAAAAAGGCAAATTTCACATGACATAAAAATTTCATATGACTAGAAAAATTCAAACATAAAAATTTCATATGACTACAAAATAAAAGTCAAATTTCTCATGACATAAAATATCATATGACAAGAAAAATTCAACTTTCTTAAGTCACAGCCATATTTTATGACAAAACAAAGTCAACTCCCAAATAATATAAAATTTCATATGACTACAAAATAAAGTTAAATTTCTTATGACATGTAAAATTCAACATTTATTTGTCATAACCATATAATATGACAAGAATTAAACAAATCTCATATAACATACAAATTTCTTATAAATACAAAAAAAAGGCAAATTTCACAAGACATAAAATTTCATATGACACGAACAATTCAAACATAAATATTTCATATGACTACAACAAAAAGAGACAAATTTCATATGACAAGTAAAATTCATATGACAAGAAAAATTCAACTCTCATATAACACATAAATTTCATATGACTACAAAGAAAAGAGTCAAATTTTATATGACAAGTAAAATTTAACTATTATTTGTCATAACCATATTATATGACAATAATTAAACACATCTCATTTAAATAAAAATTCAAATTAAAATACAAAAAAAAAATCAATTTTCACATGACATAAAAATTTCATATGACGCGAAAAATTCAAACAAAAAAATTTCATATGACTACAAAAAAAGTTAAATTTCTTAGGACATGTAAAATTCAACATTTATTTGTCATAACCATATAATATGACAAGAATTAAACAAATCTCATATAACATAAAATTTCTTATAAATACAAAAAAAGGCAAATTTCACAAGACATAAAAATTTCATATGACAGAAATTCAAACATAAAATTTCATATGACTACAAAAAAGTCAAATTTCATATGACAAGTAAAATTCATATGACAAGAAAAATTCAACTCTCATATAACACATAAATTTCATATGACTACAAAGAAAAGAGTCAAATTTTATATGACAAGTAATATTTAACTATTATTTGTCATAACCATATTATATGACAATAATTAAACACATCTCATTTAAATAAAATTCAAATTAAAATACAAAAAAAAAATCAATTTTCACATGACATAAAAATTTCATATGACAAAAAATTCAAACAAAAAATTTCATATGACTACAAAAAAAGTTAAATTTCTTAGGACATGTAAAATTCAACATTTATTTGTCATAACCATATAATATGACAAAATTAAACAAATCTCATATAACATAAAAATTTCATATAAATACAAAAAAAAGGCAAATTTCACATGACATAAAATTTCATATGACTAGAAAAATTCAAACATAAAATTTCATATGACTACAAAATAAAAGTCAAATTTCTCATGACATAAAATATCATATGACAAGAAAAATTCAACTTTCTTAAGTCACAGCCATATTTTATGACAAAACAAAGTCAACTCCCAAATAATATAAAATTTCATATGACTACAAAATAAAGTTAAATTTCTTATGACATGTAAAATTCAACATTTATTTGTCATAACCATATAATATGACAAGAATTAAACAAATCTCATATAACATACAAATTTCTTATAAATACAAAAAAAAGGCAAATTTCACAAGACATAAAAATTTCATATGACACGAACAATTCAAACATAAATATTTCATATGACTACAACAAAAAGAGACAAATTTCATATGACAAGTAAAATTCATATGACAAGAAAAATTCAACTCTCATATAACACATAAATTTCATATGACTACAAAGAAAAGAGTCAAATTTTATATGACAAGTAATATTTAACTATTATTTGTCATAACCATATTATATGACAATAATTAAACACATCTCATTTAAATAAAAATTCAAATTAAAATACAAAAAAAAAAAATCAATTTTCACATGACATAAAATTTCATATGACGCAAAAAATTCAAACAAAAAAATTTCATATGACTACAAAAAAAGTTAAATTTCTTAGGACATGTAAAATTCAACATTTATTTGTCATAACCATATAATATGACAAGAATTAAACAAATCTCATATAACATAAAAATTTCATATAAATACAAAAAAGGCAAATTTCACATGACATAAAAATTTCATATGACAAGAAAAATTCAAACATAAAAATTTCATATGACTACAAAATAAAAGTCAAATTTCTCATGACATAAAAATATCATATGACAAGAAAAATTCAACTTTCTTAAGTCACAGCCATATTTTATGACAAAACAAAGTCAACTCCCAAATAATATAAAATTTCATATGACTACAAAAAAAGTTAAATTTCTTATGACATGTAAAATTCAACATTTTTTGTCATAACCATATAATATGACAAGAATTAAACAAATCTCATATAACATAAAATTTCTTATAAATACAAAAAAAAGGCAAATTTCACAAGACATAAAATTTCATATGACACGAAAAATTCAAACATATAAATTTCATATGACTACAAAAAAGTCAAATTTCATATGACATAAAATTTCATATGACAAGAAAAATTCAACTATCATATAACACATAAATTTCATATGACTACAAAGAAAAGAGTCAAATTTTATATGACAAGTAATATTTAACTATTATTTGTCATAACCATATTATATGACAATAATTAAACACATCTCATTTAAATAAAAATTCAAATTAAAATACAAAAAAAAAAATCAATTTTCACATGACATAAAAATTTCATATGACGCAAAAAATTCAAACAAAAAAATTTCATATGACTACAAAAAAAGTTAAATTTCTTAGGACATGTAAAATTCAACATTTATTTGTCATAACCATATAATATGACAAGAATTAAACAAATCTCATATAACATAAAAATTTCATATAAATACAAAAAAAGGCAAATTTCACATGACATAAAAATTTCATATGACTAGAAAAATTCAAACATAAAAATTTCATATGACTACAAAATAAAAGTCAAATTTCTCATGACATAAAAATATCATATGACAAGAAAAATTCAACTTTCTTAAGTCACAGCCATATTTTATGACAAAACAAAGTCAACTCCCAAATAATATAAAATTTCATATGACTACAAAATAAAGTTAAATTTCTTATGACATGTAAAATTCAACATTTATTTGTCATAACCATATAATATGACAAGAATTAAACAAATCTCATATAACATACAAATTTCTTATAAATACAAAAAAAGGCAAATTTCACAAGACATAAAATTTCATATGACACGAACAATTCAAACATAAATATTTCATATGACTACAACAAAAAGAGACAAATTTCATATGACAAGTAAAATTCATATGACAAGAAAAATTCAACTCTCATATAACACATAAATTTCATATGACTACAAAGAAAAGAGTCAAATTTTATATGACAAGTAATATTTAACTATTATTTGTCATAACCATATTATATGACAATAATTAAACACATCTCATTTAAATAAAAATTCAAATTAAAATACAAAAAAAAAAATCAATTTTCACATGACATAAAAATTTCATATGACGCAAAAAATTCAAACAAAAAAATTTCATATGACTACAAAAAAAGTTAAATTTCTTAGGACATGTAAAATTCAACATTTATTTGTCATAACCATATAATATGACAAGAATTAAACAAATCTCATATAACATAAAAATTTCATATAAATACAAAAAAGGCAAATTTCACATGACATAAAATTTCATATGACTAGAAAAATTCAAACATAAAATTTCATATGACTACAAAATAAAAGTCAAATTTCTCATGACATAAAAATATCATATGACAAGAAAATTCAACTTTCTTAAGTCACAGCCATATTTTATGACAAAACAAAGTCAACTCCCAAATAATATAAAATTTCATATGACTACAAAAAGTTAAATTTCTTATGACATGTAAATTCAACATTTATTTGTCATAACCATATAATATGACAAGAATTAAACAAATCTCATATAACATACAAATTTCTTATAAATACAAAAAAATTTCACAAGACATAAAATTTCATATGACACGAACAATTCAAACATAAAATTTCATATGACTACAAAAAAGAGACAAATTTCATATGACATAAAATTCATATGACAAGAAAAATTCAACTCTCATATAACACATAAATTTCATATGACTACAAAGAAAAGAGTCAAATTTTATATGACAAGTAATATTTAACTATTATTTGTCATAACCATATTATATGACAATAATTAAACACATCTCATTTAAATAAAAATTCAAATTAAAATACAAAAAAAAAAAAATCAATTTTCACATGACATAAAAATTTCATATGACGCAAAAAATTCAAACAAAAAAATTTCATATGACTACAAAAAAAAGTTAAATTTCTTAGGACATGTAAAATTCAACATTTATTTGTCATAACCATATAATATGACAAGAATTAAACAAATCTCATATAACATAAAAATTTCATATAAATACAAAAAAAGGCAAATTTCACATGACATAAAAATTTCATATGACTAGAAAAATTCAAACATAAAAATTTCATATGACTACAAAATAAAGTCAAATTTCTCATGACATAAAAATATCATATGACAAGAAAAATTCAACTTTCTTAAGTCACAGCCATATTTTATGACAAAACAAAGTCAACTCCCAAATAATATAAAAATTTCATATGACTACAAAAAAAAGTTAAATTTCTTATGACATGTAAAATTCAACATTTATTTGTCATAACCATATAATATGACAAGAATTAAACAAATCTCATATAACATAAAAATTTCTTATAAATACAAAAAAAAGGCAAATTTCACAAGACATAAAATTTCATATGACACGAAAATTCAAACATAAAATTTCATATGACTACAAAAAAAGACAAATTTCATATGACATAAAATTCATATGACAAGAAAAATTCAACTCTCATATAACACATAAATTTCATATGACTACAAAGAAAAGAGTCAAATTTTATATGACAAGTAATATTTAACTATTATTTGTCATAACCATATTATATGACAATAATTAAACACATCTCATTTAAATAAAAATTCAAATTAAAATACAAAAAAAAAAAATCAATTTTCACATGACATAAAAATTTCATATGACGCAAAAAATTCAAACAAAAAAATTTCATATGACTACAAAAAAAAGTTAAATTTCTTAGGACATGTAAAATTCAACATTTATTTGTCATAACCATATAATATGACAAGAATTAAACAAATCTCATATAACATAAAAATTTCATATAAATACAAAAAAAGGCAAATTTCACATGACATAAAATTTCATATGACTAGAAAAATTCAAACATAAAATTTCATATGACTACAAAATAAAAGTCAAATTTCTCATGACATAAAAATATCATATGACAAGAAAAATTCAACTTTCTTAAGTCACAGCCATATTTTATGACAAAACAAAGTCAACTCCCAAATAATATAAAAATTTCATATGACTACAAAAAAAAGTTAAATTTCTTATGACATGTAAAATTCAACATTTATTTGTCATAACCATATAATATGACAAGAATTAAACAAATCTCATATAACATAAAATTTCTTATAAATACAAAAAAAAGGCAAATTTCACAAGACATAAAATTTCATATGACACGAAATTCAAACATAAAATTTCATATGACTACAAAAAAACAAATTTCATATGACAAGTAAAATTCATATGACAAGAAAATTCAACTCTCATATAACACATAAATTTCATATGACTACAAAGAAAAGAGTCAAATTTTATATGACAAGTAAATTTAACTATTATTTGTCATAACCATATTATATGACAATAATTAAACACATCTCATTTAAATAAAAATTCAAATTAAAATACAAAAAAAAAAATCAATTTTCACATGACATAAAATTTCATATGACGCAAAAAATTCAAACAAAAAAATTTCATATGACTACAAAAAAAGTTAAATTTCTTAGGACATGTAAAATTCAACATTTATTTGTCATAACCATATAATATGACAAGAATTAAACAAATCTCATATAACATAAAAATTTCATATAAATACAAAAAAAGGCAAATTTCACATGACATAAAATTTCATATGACTAGAAAAATTCAAACATAAAATTTCATATGACTACAAAATAAAAGTCAAATTTCTCATGACATAAAAATATCATATGACAAGAAAAATTCAACTTTCTTAAGTCACAGCCATATTTTATGACAAAACAAAGTCAACTCCCAAATAATATAAAATTTCATATGACTACAAAATAAGTTAAATTTCTTATGACATGTAAAATTCAACATTTATTTGTCATAACCATATAATATGACAAGAATTAAACAAATCTCATATAACATAAAAATTTCTTATAAATACAAAAAAAAGGCAAATTTCACAAGACATAAGAATTTCATATGACACGAAAAATTCAAACATAAATATTTCATATGACTACAACAAAAAGAGACAAATTTCATATGACAAGTAAAATTCATATGACAAGAAAAATTCAACTCTCATATAACACATAAATTTCATATGACTACAAAGAAAAGAGTCAAATTTTATATGACAAGTAATATTTAACTATTATTTGTCATAACCATATTATATGACAATAATTAAACACATCTCATTTAAATAAAATTCAAATTAAAATACAAAAAAAAAAATCAATTTTCACATGACATAAAAATTTCATATGACGCAAAAAATTCAAACAAAAAAATTTCATATGACTACAAAAAAAGTTAAATTTCTTAGGACATGTAAAATTCAACATTTATTTGTCATAACCATATAATATGACAAGAATTAAACAAATCTCATATAACATAAAAATTTCATATAAATACAAAAAAAATTTCACATGACATAAAATTTCATATGACTAGAAAAATTCAAACATAAAAATTTCATATGACTACAAAAAAAAGTCAAATTTCTCATGACATAAAATATCATATGACAAGAAAATTCAACTTTCTTAAGTCACATATATTTTATGACAAAACAAAGTCAACTCCCAAATAATATAAAATTTCATATGACTACAAAAAAGTTAAATTTCTTATGACATGTAAAATTCAACATTTATTTGTCATAACCATATAATATGACAAAATTAAACAAATCTCATATAACATACAATTTCATTATAAATACAAAAAAAACAAATTTCACAAGACATAAAATTTCATATGACACGAAATTCAAACATAAATATTTCATATGACTACAAAAAAGTCAAATTTCATATGACATAAAATTTCATATGACAAGAAAAATTCAACTCTCATATAACACATAAATTTCATATGACTACAAAGAAAAGAGTCAAATTTTATATGACAAGTAAAATTTAACTATTATTTGTCATAACCATATTATATGACAATAATTAAACACATCTCATTTAAATAAAAATTCAAATTAAAATACAAAAAAAAAAAATCAATTTTCACATGACATAAAAATTTCATATGACGCAAAAAATTCAAACAAAAAAATTTCATATGACTACAAAAAAAAGTTAAATTTCTTAGGACATGTAAAATTCAACATTTATTTGTCATAACCATATAATATGACAAGAATTAAACAAATCTCATATAACATAAAAATTTCATATAAATACAAAAAAAGGCAAATTTCACATGACATAAAAATTTCATATGACTAGAAAAATTCAAACATAAAATTTCATATGACTACAAAATAAAAGTCAAATTTCTCATGACATAAAAATATCATATGACAAGAAAAATTCAACTTTCTTAAGTCACAGCCATATTTTATGACAAAACAAAGTCAACTCCCAAATAATATAAAAATTTCATATGACTACAAAAAAAAGTTAAATTTCTTATGACATGTAAAATTCAACATTTTTTTGTCATAACCATATAATATGACAAGAATTAAACAAATCTCATATAACATAAAAATTTCTTATAAATACAAAAAAAAGGCAAATTTCACAAGACATAAAATTTCATATGACACGAAAATTCAAACATATAAAATTTCATATGACTACAAAAAAGTCAAATTTCATATGACATAAAATTTCATATGACAAGAAAAATTCAACTATCATATAACACATAAATTTCATATGACTACAAAGAAAGAGTCAAATTTTATATGACAAGTAATATTTAACTATTATTTGTCATAACCATATTATATGACAATAATTAAACACATCTCATTTAAATAAAATTCAAATTAAAATACAAAAAAAAAAAATCAATTTTCACATGACATAAAAATTTCATATGACGCAAAAAATTCAAACAAAAAAATTTCATATGACTACAAAAAAAGTTAAATTTCTTAGGACATGTAAAATTCAACATTTATTTGTCATAACCATATAATATGACAAGAATTAAACAAATCTCATATAACATAAAAATTTCATATAAATACAAAAAAAAGGCAAATTTCACATGACATAAAAATTTCATATGACTAGAAAAATTCAAACATAAAAATTTCATATGACTACAAAATAAAAGTCAAATTTCTCATGACATAAAAATATCATATGACAAGAAAAATTCAACTTTCTTAAGTCACAGCCATATTTTATGACAAAACAAAGTCAACTCCCAAATAATATAAAATTTCATATGACTACAAAATAAAGTTAAATTTCTTATGACATGTAAAATTCAACATTTATTTGTCATAACCATATAATATGACAAGAATTAAACAAATCTCATATAACATACAAATTTCTTATAAATACAAAAAAAGGCAAATTTCACAAGACATAAAATTTCATATGACACGAAAATTCAAACATAAATATTTCATATGACTACAACAAAAGAGACAAATTTCATATGACAAGTAAAATTCATATGACAAGAAAAATTCAACTCTCATATAACACATAAATTTCATATGACTACAAAGAAAGAGTCAAATTTTATATGACAAGTAATATTTAACTATTATTTGTCATAACCATATTATATGACAATAATTAAACACATCTCATTTAAATAAAAATTCAAATTAAAATACAAAAAAAAAAAATCAATTTTCACATGACATAAAATTTCATATGACGCAAAAAATTCAAACAAAAAAATTTCATATGACTACAAAAAAAGTTAAATTTCTTAGGACATGTAAAATTCAACATTTATTTGTCATAACCATATAATATGACAAAATTAAACAAATCTCATATAACATAAAAATTTCATATAAATACAAAAAAAAAATTTCACATGACATAAAAATTTCATATGACTAGAAAAATTCAAACATAAAAATTTCATATGACTACAAAATAAAAGTCAAATTTCTCATGACATAAAAATATCATATGACAAGAAAATTCAACTTTCTTAAGTCACAGCCATATTTTATGACAAAACAAAGTCAACTCCCAAATAATATAAAATTTCATATGACTACAAAATAAAGTTAAATTTCTTATGACATGTAAAATTCAACATTTATTTGTCATAACCATATAATATGACAAGAATTAAACAAATCTCATATAACATACAAATTTCTTATAAATACAAAAAAAAAAATTTCACAAGACATAAAATTTCATATGACACGAACAATTCAAACATAAATATTTCATATGACTACAACAAAAGAGACAAATTTCATATGACATAAAATTCATATGACAAGAAAAATTCAACTCTCATATAACACATAAATTTCATATGACTACAAAGAAAAGAGTCAAATTTTATATGACAAGTAATATTTAACTATTATTTGTCATAACCATATTATATGACAATAATTAAACACATCTCATTTAAATAAAAATTCAAATTAAAATACAAAAAAAAAAAATCAATTTTCACATGACATAAAAATTTCATATGACGCAAAAAATTCAAACAAAAAAATTTCATATGACTACAAAAAAAGTTCAATTTCTTAGGACATGTAAAATTCAACATTTATTTGTCATAACCATATAATATGACAAGAATTAAACAAATCTCATATAACATAAAAATTTCATATAAATACAAAAAAAGGCAAATTTCACATGACATAAAATTTCATATGACTAGAAAAATTCAAACATAAAATTTCATATGACTACAAAAAAAAGTCAAATTTCTCATGACATAGAAAAAATTCAACTTTCTTAAGTCACAGCCATATTTTATGACAAAAAAAGTCAACTCCCAAATAATATAAATTTCATATGACTACAAAATTTAACATATTATTTGTCATAACCATATATATGACAAAATTAAACAAATCTCATATAACACAAAATTTCTATATACAATAAAAAAGACAAAAAATTTCATATTCACAGACATAAAATTTCATATGACACGAAAATTCAAACATATAAATTTCATATGACTACAAAAAAAAGTCAAATTTCATATGACATAAAAATTTCATATGACAAGAAAAATTCAACTCTCATATAACACATAAATTTCATATGACTACAAAGAAAAGAGTCAAATTTTATATGACAAGTAAAATTTAACTATTATTTGTCATAACCATATTATATGACAATAATTAAACACATCTCATTTAAATAAAATTCAAATTAAAATACAAAAAAAAAAATCAATTTTCACATGACATAAAATTTCATATGACGCAAAAAATTCAAACAAAAAAATTTCATATGACTACAAAAAAAAGTTAAATTTCTTAGGACATGTAAAATTCAACATTTATTTGTCATAACCATATAATATGACAAGAATTAAACAAATCTCATATAACATAAAAATTTCATATAAATACAAAAAAAGGCAAATTTCACATGACATAAAATTTCATATGACTAGAAAAATTCAAACATAAAATTTCATATGACTACAAAATAAAAGTCAAATTTCTCATGACATAAAATATCATATGACAAGAAAAATTCAACTTTCTTAAGTCACAGCCATATTTTATGACAAAACAAAGTCAACTCCCAAATAATATAAAAATTTCATATGACTACAAAAAAAAGTTAAATTTCTTATGACATGTAAAATTCAACATTTATTTGTCATAACCATATAATATGACAAGAATTAAACAAATCTCATATAACATAAAATTTCTTATAAATACAAAAAAAAGGCAAATTTCACAAGACATAAAATTTCATATGACACGAAAATTCAAACATAAAATTTCATATGACTACAAAAAAAGTCAAATTTCATATGACATAAAAATTTCATATGACAAGAAAAATTCAACTATCATATAACACATAAATTTCATATGACTACAAAGAAAAGAGTCAAATTTTATATGACAAGTAATATTTAACTATTATTTGTCATAACCATATTATATGACAATAATTAAACACATCTCATTTAAATAAAAATTCAAATTAAAATACAAAAAAAAAAAATCAATTTTCACATGACATAAAAATTTCATATGACGCAAAAAATTCAAACAAAAAATTTCATATGACTACAAAAAAAGTTAAATTTCTTAGGACATGTAAAATTCAACATTTATTTGTCATAACCATATAATATGACAAGAATTAAACAAATCTCATATAACATAAAATTTCATATAAATACAAAAAAAAGGCAAATTTCACATGACATAAAAATTTCATATGACTAGAAAAATTCAAACATAAAATTTCATATGACTACAAAATAAAAGTCAAATTTCTCATGACATAAAAATATCATATGACAAGAAAATTCAACTTTCTTAAGTCACAGCCATATTTTATGACAAAACAAAGTCAACTCCCAAATAATATAAAAATTTCATATGACTACAAAATAAAGTTAAATTTCTTATGACATGTAAAATTCAACATTTATTTGTCATAACCATATAATATGACAAGAATTAAACAAATCTCATATAACATACAAATTTCTTATAAATACAAAAAAAAGGCAAATTTCACAAGACATAAAAATTTCATATGACACGAACAATTCAAACATAAATATTTCATATGACTACAACAAAAAGAGACAAATTTCATATGACAAGTAAAATTCATATGACAAGAAAAATTCAACTCTCATATAACACATAAATTTCATATGACTACAAAGAAAAGAGTCAAATTTTATATGACAAGTAATATTTAACTATTATTTGTCATAACCATATTATATGACAATAATTAAACACATCTCATTTAAATAAAATTCAAATTAAAATACAAAAAAAAAAAATCAATTTTCACATGACATAAAAATTTCATATGACGCAAAAAATTCAAACAAAAAAATTTCATATGACTACAAAAAAAGTTAAATTTCTTAGGACATGTAAAATTCAACATTTATTTGTCATAACCATATAATATGACAAAATTAAACAAATCTCATATAACATAAAAATTTCATATAAATACAAAAAAAGGCAAATTTCACATGACATAAAAATTTCATATGACTAGAAAAATTCAAACATAAAAATTTCATATGACTACAAAATAAAAGTCAAATTTCTCATGACATAAAAATATCATATGACAAGAAAAATTCAACTTTCTTAAGTCACAGCCATATTTTATGACAAAACAAAGTCAACTCCCAAATAATATAAAAATTTCATATGACTACAAAATAAAGTTAAATTTCTTATGACATGTAAAATTCAACATTTATTTGTCATAACCATATAATATGACAAGAATTAAACAAATCTCATATAACATACAAATTTCTTATAAATACAAAAAAAGAAATTTCACAAGACATAAAAATTTCATATGACACGAACAATTCAAACATAAATATTTCATATGACTACAACAAAAGAGACAAATTTCATATGACAAGTAAAATTCAACTTTCATTTTTTTATAACCATATTATATGACAAAATATAACAATTCTCAAATAACAATAAAAATTTCATATGACTACAAGAAAAAGTCAAATTTCATATGACATAAAAATTTTATATGACAAGAAAAATTCAACTTTCTTATGTCATAACCATATTATATGACAAATAAAATCAACTCATAAAATAAAAAAATTTCATATGATACAAAATAAATCATATTTGATATAAGTAAAATTATATTTTCATATGACAGACATTTAAATAAACAATATAATAGAGTACTTTCATATGACATAGACATTTTATAACAGTACATTTATGTATGAAAAACAGATCGTCCTTTGAAAAATGGTAAATTTTAGAAAGCGTGGCAAAAAACCTATATAGGTGGAGTGGTGTCGCGCAAGGCAAGTCATATGAAAAATTTAACATACCGAAATTATATGACGGTGGAGTGTTGTCTTGCCGGCATTGGATATTTATAATATGTGGTGCAAAAATAATGAAGTTTTACAGTGCATTATTATATAAATATATGCATAGGTATGAGAAATAAAATTGTCATTTGAAAAAATGGTAAATTTTAGAAAGCGTGGCAAAAAACCTATATAGGTGGAGTGGTGTCGCGCAAGGCAAGTCATATGAAAAAATTTAACATACCGAAATTATATGACGGTGGAGTGTTGTCTTGCCGGCATTGGGTATTTATAATGTGTGGTGCAAAAATAATGAAGTTTAATAGTGCATAAATATATTGATGCATGCACTTGATTAAATTAAGAGGTAGCATTTGAAAACTAATTGAATTTTAGAAAGCGTGGCAAAAAACCTATATAGGTGGAGTGGTGTCGCGCAAGGCAAGTCATATGAAAAAATTTAACATACCGAAATTATATGACGGTGGAGTGTTGTCTTGCCGGCATTGGATATTTATAATATGTGGTGCAAAAATAATGAAGTTTTACAGTGCATTATTATATAAATATATGCATAGGTATGAGAAATAAAAATTGTCATTTGAAAAAATGGTAAATTTTAGAAAGCGTGGCAAAAAACCTATATAGGTGGAGTGGTGTCGCGCAAGGCAAGTCATATGAAAAAATTTAATATACCGAAATTATATGACGGTGGAGTGTTGTCTTGCCGGCATTGGGTATTTATAATGTGTGGTGCAAAAATAATGAAGTTTAATAGTGCATAAATATATTGATGCATGCACTTGATTAAATTAAGAGGTAGCATTTGAAAAACTAATTGAATTTTAGAAAGCGTGGCAAAAAACCTATATAGGTGGAGTGGTGTCGCGCAAGGCAAGTCATATGAAAAAATTTAACATACCGAAATTATATGACGGTGGAGTGTTGTCTTGCCGACATTGGGTATTTATAATGTGTGGTGCAAAAATAATGAAGTTTAATAGTGCATAAATATATTGATGCATGCACTTGATTATATTAAGA
>NW_022995378.1:45000-70207 GCF_004354385.1 Drosophila innubila
TACAATGAAAGTATCAACGTGTATTTCCTAGACCGAGAGGTCCGGGTAAACCGCTGAACCACTTTCATGCTTGGGATTGTGAACTGAAACTGTTCACATGAACTTGGAATTCCCAGTAAGTGTGAGTCATTAACTCGCATTGATTACGTCCCTGCCCTTTGTACACACCGCCCGTCGCTACTACCGATTGAATTATTTAGTGAGGTCTCCGGACGTGATCACTGTGACGCCTTGTGTGTTACGGTTGTTTCGCAAAAGTTGACCGAACTTGATTATTTAGAGGAAGTAAAAGTCGTAACAAGGTTTCCGTAGGTGAACCTGCGGAAGGATCATTATTGTATAATGCATCTAACCGTTAATAAAATAAAAATTTTTTTTCATTAATATATAGAAATATATTTTAACGAAAATAAAGAAAAATTTTTAATTGTCAATAATAAAATAAATAATTTACTTTGCTCAAACATTTGAAATTGTGTTGTAATGTATAATTTATACAATAAAATTACTTTGTTATAAATTTTATTTGTCATATTCATATTGTATAAATGTATATTACACATTTTTGTGTTTTGGGCAAGACAAATTATTAACTGCGTGTATATGTGCCATAATATACATGCGTTGCACAAATGTATTGTTCATTATTAACATGCGCATACATTGTATAAACGCAACAACCTAAAATATAATGTTGTACCTGTTTGTTCAGGTTAATGCTTTACATATATCGATTATAATACAATTAAATATATTTTATATAGTTGTCATATACCGTATTTTCATTGATTATGTAAAACTAAGACATTTCGCAACATTTTTTAGGTATAAAAAATTTATTGAAGGAATTGATATATGCCAGTAAAATGGTGTATTTTTAATTTCTTTCAATAAAAGAATATATGACGTAATGAAATAAACCAAAAATTTGTATTACTCTAAGCGGTGGATCACTCGGCTCATGGGTCGATGAAGAACGCAGCAAACTGTGCGTCATCGTGTGAACTGCAGGACACATGAACATCGACATTTTGAACGCATATCGCAGTCCATGCTGTTATGTACTTTAATTAATTTTAGAGTGCTGCTTGGACTACATATGGTTGAGGGTTGTAAGACTATGCTAAATAAGTTGTTTAAAATTTTCGAAATTTTAAGCATATGGTATATTATTGGATAATATATATTGTAATGTTGCAAAACATTTACTCATAATATATTCATAATATTAAAATAAATAACGAAATATCTATACTTCTCTTGTTGTATATATTTGTATGAGAAAATTTGAAGAATTATATATTCTTTATTTTATTCAAATAATACTGAGGAATGTCTAGCATAAAGAATTTTTTTTTAACTAGAATTGCCTCTTATTTATGATGAGATAAAGAATAAAACATTTGTCAATATTATGGAACTTCAAAATTATAGTATATTTCAAATTGTTATTATAATCATCATGTTTTATAATAACTAATATATAAGTATAATTATACAACCTCAACTCATATGGGACTACCCCCCTGAATTTAAGCATATTAATTAGGGGGAGGAAAAGAAACTAACAAGGATTTTCTTAGTAGCGGCGAGCGAAAAGAAATCAGTTCAGCACTAAGTCACTTTGTCTATATGGCAAATGTGAGATGCAGTGTATGGAACATCAATATTCTAGTATGAGAAATTAACGATTTAAGTCCTTCTTAAATGAGGCCATTTACCCATAGAGGGTGCCAGGCCCGTATAACGTTAATGATTATTAGATGGTGTTTCCAAAGAGTCGTGTTGCTTGATAGTGCAGCACTAAGTGGGTGGTAAACTCCATCTAAAACTAAATATAACCATGAGACCGATAGTAAACAAGTACCGTGAGGGAAAGTTGAAAAGAACTCTGAATAGAGAGTTAAATAGTACGTGAAACTGCTTAGAGGTTAAGCCCGATGAACCTGAATATCCATTATGGAAAATTCATCATTAAAATTGTAATATTTAAACAATATTATAATAATAGTGTGCATTTTTTTCCACATAAGGACATTGTAATCTATTAGTATCAATTAATTTATCAAAAAATTTTAGTCAATTGCTTATTTAAATTAAAATGCTTGCATTTTAACATAAAATAAATGTCATAAATTTGATAAAGTGCTGATAGATTTATATGAATACAGTGCGTTAATTTTTCGGAATTATATAATGGCATGATTATCATTGATTTTTGTGTTTATTATATGCACTTGTATGATTAACAATGCGAAAGATTCAGGATACCTTCGGGACCCGTCTTGAAACACGGACCAAGGAGTCTAACATATGTGCAAGTTATTGGGATAAAAACCTAATAGCGTAATTAACTTGACTATTAATGGGATTAGTTTTTTAACTATTTATAGTTAATTAACACAATCCCGGGGCGTTCTATATAGTTATGTATGATAATATTTATATTATTTATGCCTCTAACTGGAACGTACCTTGAGCATATATGCTGTGACCCGAAAGATGGTGAACTATACTTGATCAGGTTGAAGTCAGGGGAAACCCTGATGGAAGACCGAAACAGTTCTGACGTGCAAATCGATTGTCAGAATTGAGTATAGGGGCGAAAGACCAATCGAACCATCTAGTAGCTGGTTCCTTCCGAAGTTTCCCTCAGGATAGCTGGTGCATTTAACTGTTGTATAAAATAATCTTATCTGGTAAAGCGAATGATTAGAGGCCTTAGGGTCGAAACGATCTTAACCTATTCTCAAACTTTAAATGGGTAAGAACCTTAACTTTCTTGATATGAAGTTTAAGGTTATGATATAATGTGCCCAGTGGGCCACTTTTGTAAGCAGAACTGGCGCTGTGGGATGAACCAAACGTAATGTTACGGTGCCCAAATTAACAACTCATTCAGAAACCATGAAAGGCGTTGGTTGCTTAAAACAGCAGGACGGTGATCATGGAAGTCGAAATCCGCTAAGGAGTGTGTAACAACTCACCTGCCGAAGCAACTAGCCCTTAAAATGGATGGCGCTTAAGTTGTATACCTATACATTACCGCTAAAGTAGATGATTTATATTACTTGTAATATAAATTTTGAAACTTTAGTGAGTAGGAAGGTACAATGGTGTGCATAGAAGTGTTTGGCGTAAGCCTGCATGGAGCCGTCATTGGTACAGATCTTGGTGGTAGTAGCAAATAATCGAATGAGACCTTGGAGGACTGAAGTGGAGAAGGGTTTCGTGTGAACAGTGGTTGATCACGAGTTAGTCGGTCCTAAGTTCAAGGCGAAAGCCGAAAATTTTCAAGTAAAAAGTTGTCAATATTTAAAATTTTGGAAAATTAATACACTTGAATAATTTTGAACGAAAGGGAATACGGTTCCAATTCCGTAACCTGTTGAGTATCCGTTTGTTATTAAATATGGGCCTCGTGCTCATCCTGGCAACAGGAACGACCATAAAGAAGCCGTCGAGAGGTATCGGAAGAGTTTTCTTTTCTGTTTTATAGCCGTACTACCATGGAAGTCTTTCGCAGAGAGATATGGTAGATGGGCTAGAAGAGCATGACATATACTGTTGTGTCGATATTTTCTCCTCGGACCTTGAAAATTTATGGTGGGGACACGCAAACTTCTCAACAGGCCGTACCAATATCCGCAGCTGGTCTCCAAGGTGAAGAGTCTCTAGTCGATAGAATAATGTAGGTAAGGGAAGTCGGCAAATTAGATCCGTAACTTCGGGATAAGGATTGGCTCTGAAGATTGAGATAGTCGGGCTTGATTGGGAAACAATAACATGGTTTATGTGCTCGTTCTGGGTAAATAGAGTTTCTATCATTTATGGTAGTTTCTTGTTCCCCGGATAGTTTAGTTACGTAGCCAATTGTGGAACTTTCTTGCTAAAATTTTTAAGAATACTAATTGGGTAACCAATTAGTTCTTTTAAATTATAACGATTATCAATTAACAATCAATTCAGAACTGGCACGGACTTGGGGAATCCGACTGTCTAATTAAAACAAAGCATTGTGATGGCCCTAGCGGGTGTTGACACAATGTGATTTCTGCCCAGTGCTCTGAATGTCAAAGTGAAGAAATTCAAGTAAGCGCGGGTCAACGGCGGGAGTAACTTTGACTCTCTTAAGGAGATTCAATGGACTAAGATGCAGAAGGGGCATATGCATTTGCATATGTCGTAATTCAGAAGTCATCAAAGTCAAGTCGACTCGTAGACACTCTGTGTCCCACAATTCATTTGTGGCCTCCTCGTGGTATCCTCTGGGTGCTAAATTCAGTGTAGTTCTGATTAGCAGCAAATTCGAGCGACGAACGGGTCCAAAGGGTTGCCTACCCAATGGACCGACAAACTGATGGTGCAATGAATCGAAACGAGCCTCGGATATATGAACAAAGTTCACGAAATTCTCCTACGGCCACTCGCCGTGGGACCCATCAGGAAAGGAATGCAGTGGTCAATACACAGGCCATGTTTCCTTGTTGTGAATGTGATCGGTCTTTCTCCACGAAGACCGGTCTCGGTGTTCACATGTCGCGCCAGCACAAAGACGCACTGGATGAGTGTCGTCGGCGTGTTGACGTGAAAGCCAGGTGGAACGACGAAGAGTTGTCTATGATGGCGAGGAAGGAAATCGAGCTCACAGCAAATGGTGAGAGATTCATTAATAAAAAGCTAGCGGAAGTCTTTGCCAACCGCAGCGTCGACGCAATCAAGAAATGTCGACAGAGGGATAGTTATAAAGCGAAAATCGAACAGCTAAAGGGGCAAGCAGTTCCTATCCCAGCAGCGAATGAATCTCCGACCATACAGCGCCGCCCTAGTTTAAGTGAGCCCGGTTCCTCTTCCTCAATATCACAGGCTCCTCCACTCGCTCCATCGAGACATTCGGACGATATCCTCATGCGGATGCTTCGGGGGTTACAGCCCGTCGCATGCAATCGATCTTGGAGAGCCGAAGTCTTGCAATCCATTGTAAATGAGGCGCAAGATTCGGGAAAAGAGGTGACTCTCCAACGTTTGTCCGTCTACCTCCTGGAATTATTTCCGACTCGGAACAACCGCCCTGTTCCGGCGAGAGTGCACCGCCCTGCACCCCGCAATAGGAGGCAACGAAGACGTCAAGAGTACGCTAGGGTTCAGCGTAACTGGGACAAACATAAAGGTCGTTGCATTAAATCCTTGCTTGATGGACCCGACGAGTCGACAATGCCAAACCAGGGAATCATGGAACCCTATTGGAAGGAAGTTATGACAGCGCCTAGCCCATCCTCTTGCAATACCACCGTGCCTCACATGGGGCACACGCTAGAGGGGGTATGGTCACCAATTTTGTCGAGTGATCTAAAGGCACATAAAGTGTCATTGACTTCCTCTCCGGGGCCCGATGGGATATCCGCCAAACATGCAGCGGGTATTCCCAGAGGGATTATGCTTCGCATAATGAACCTGATTCTCTGGTGCGGAGATTTGCCCGGACTCTTCCGAATGGCCCGAACCGTCTTCATCCCGAAGTCGGTGAAGGCATCCCGACCGCAAGACTTTCGTCCGATATCGGTGCCATCGATCGTGGTCAGACAACTTAATGCCATATTGGCTGCCCGGTTGACTTCATCAGTCAATTGGGACCCGCGTCAACGGGGGTTTCTGCCCACGGACGGTTGCGCCGATAACGCGACCATAGTCGACTTAGTCCTGAGGGACCACCATAGACGGAGCGCGTCTTGCTACATCGCGACTCTCGATGTAAGCAAGGCATTCGACTCTGTCTCTCACAAGGCAGTGTTCGATACGCTGACCGCCTATGGTGCCCCTCCGGGCTTTGTCGATTATGTCCGGAACATGTACCGGGGAGGCGGCACCTATCTTAGTGGTAACGGCTGGAGGTCAGAGGAATTCATCCCTGCTAGAGGAGTCAAGCAGGGTGATCCTCTGTCCCCCGTCTTGTTCAATTTGATCATCGATCGGTTGCTCAGGTCGTTCCCCGTCGAGATAGGTGTCAGTGTCGGGAACGCAAAAACAAACGCAGCAGCGTTCGCAGATGACTTGATGTTGTTTGCTTCCACGCCGAAGGGCCTTCAGGCACTATTGGATACCACGGTTGGCTTTCTGTCTTCCGTTGGGCTTACCTTAAATGCTGAAAAATGTTTCACGGTCAGCATAAAAGGGCAACCAAAACAGAAGTGTACTGTGGTCGAACCACGGAGCTTCTGTATAGGTTCGCGCACGTGTCCAGCTCTGAAGCGCTCCCAGGAATGGAAGTATCTCGGCATCAAGTTTACTGCGGAAGGGAGGGCTCGTTACTCTCCTTCCGAGGACATTGGTCCAAAGTTGGAGAGATTAACGCAGTCCCCCCTGAAGCCTCAACAGAAGTTATTCGCCCTCAGAACTGTCCTAATTCCACAGCTCTTTCACCAACTAACTCTTGGTAGTGTGTCGTTAGGCGTTCTGAGAAAGTGTGACAGACTGGTACGGTCTATCGTTCGGAAATGGTTAGATCTTCCGTTGGACGTGTCAGCCGCATTCTTCCATGCTCCCCATTCGTGTGGGGGTCTCGGTGTTCCTTCAATTCGCTGGACGGCGCCAATGTTGCGAGTCAAAAGATTGTGTGGCATAAAATGGCCCCACCTCGAGCAATCCGAGGTGGCCATCACCTTTCTAGAAACCGAGCAGCGAAAGGCCCGAGATAGATGCCAAGCAGGAGTTAATGAGCTGTTATCACGTTCAAAGATAGATTCGTACTTGGCGAATAGATTGCACATGTCTGTTGATGGCAGCGGTCTACGTGAAGCGGGGCGTTTCGCTCCGCAACACGGGTGGGTGGTTCAGCCCACGCGTTTGCTAACAGGAAGGCTTACCTGAACGGGATCAAACTGCGGATAAATGCCCTACCCACGCGGTCACGGACTACGAGGGGAAGGCACGAATTGGGGAGGCAGTGTCGTGCAGGATGTGATGCTCCCGAAACACTAAACCACATCTTGCAGAAGTGTCATCGTACGCATGGGAGGCGGGTGGCTAGACACAACGGAGTAGCTGATTTTCTCAAGAAGGGGCTTGAGTCTAGAGGCTATTCCGTCATTGCTGAACCGAGTCTGCAGGGAGAGAACAGGATGTTTAAGCCGGATCTGGTTGCGTTCCGACACGACCGAACCATCGTGCTTGATGCACAGGTGGTGACAGACGGACATGATCTGGATAGAGCTCACCAGAGCAAAGTCCATATCTACGACCGACAGGACATACGAACGGTATTGCGAAGGGATTTTCAGGCACATGAGAACATAGAGGTTGTATCCGCTACACTAAACTGGCGGGGCATCTGGAGTTTTCAGTCCGTAACAAGACTGAGGGCTCTTGATGTTCTAAGTGCTAGTGACAGTACTGTCATTAGTGCCAGGGTGGTGTCAGGCGGGGTCTCTGGATTCAGAGCTTTCATGTTTCACACAGGGTTTCATGGCTGAATGTATTGGCTATCAATATTGCATTTCCTTTTCCTATAAAGCCAGCTACCTTTGGCACAACATCTAAAAAGGTATAAAATAACGCATTCAGTGGCGCTACAATCGAAATCATTTCGTTATGTGGAGAACTAATGTGCTACAAAAATAGCCAAATGCCTCGTCATCTAATTAGTGACGCGCATGAATGGATTAACGAGATTCCTACTGTCCCTATCTACACAGTTTGTTTCTGACGTTCGTCGCGAACAGACGTTTATTTCGAGTGCGCGCATCGCAGTGTTTTCGTTACAAGTAACGGTAAACGTGATAAGCAACTTTCGAAGTGAACAACAAAGCGGAATTGCGGTACTTTGTACGCAGACGCTAACCAACGGTAAAACAGCGATAAGAAGTGCTCAAATTGTGTGCTATGCGGTTTCGAGCTAACTTTTGTATTGTTGAGTGCATTGGTACTGGTTTTCAACCAGGATGTCTGAGGAAGGCGCGGCTCTAGCAGCCGGAAGCGGAAGCCAACCGTTGAGGAAATCAACGCCAAGCGGTTAGCCTCGGAGATGGGACCTCCTGCCGTTCCCGAAGCGCCCACCATCGCTGCCGCTGCTCTGCCTGCTCTGCTGCCCTGCCACCGCTGCTGGCTCGCTGCGCTCCGTCGCACTGGTGCCGCTGCTGCAGCTGCTGCCGCTGCCCCTACTGCTGCCGCTGCCGCTTGCTGGCGGCTCTGCTCCGCTGCTCCAGCGCAGCTAGCTCTGCTGCCGCCTGCTGCTGTTTCTGCTGATGGTGCTGTCGGCCGCTCAGCATTCACAATAGTGAACAGCGGAATGGAGAATCCTGGCTGAGATATCGAAGGTGCAGAAGCTTGTCAACCGGCACAGCCAATGCTATTTGACCTTGACGACTGTGGCTGCACCAAGTAGCACCTGCATCTGTTGACCTCTGCCTTGTTGCTGCAACGCTGCTGCTACACCTGTAGCAAGCTACCGCTAGGACCAGCCGGTAGAGACGTGGTCTGCTGTGGTCTCATGCTCAGACCCAGCCATGACGTCGAAGCAGGTTGTGGAGAAAGTGCGCAATGAGGTTGCACCCGTTCTCGATGTTCGTGTCCACGAAGTACGAGAGCTGAAGCGTGGCGGTGCGATCATTCGCACACCGTCAGTTGGCGAGATGAGGAAAGTGGTGGCCAACAAGAAGTTTGCTGAGGTCGGATTGGTGGTTCAACAGAATCGTAGCTTCAAGCCGAAGATTACAGTGTTCGACGTTGACACCGCGATCAATGCCGAAGAGTTTATGCTGGAGCTCTTCGCGAATAACTTCAGGGAGCACATGACCGAGGCGGAATTCAAAAGGAGCGTGCATCTAGAGACGAAGCAATGGTCGCAAACTGCAGGCGAGACGGTCAACCTAAACCTGGAGGTTGACGAAAAAGCGCTGGCCATACTTGATGAGATCGGACGGGTCTACATCAAGTGGTTTTCATACCGCTGCCGGTCGCTCGTCCGCACCTATGCTTGCCATAGGTGTGTTGGGTTCGACCATAAGGTCTCACAATGCCGGCTCAAGTGCACCAGTCCGGTGGACTGCCGGAACTGCCGTTTCAAGGCATTGCTTTCGGGGCATCATATGCTCTCGGAAGCATGCCCTATTTACGGTGCGGTGCTAGCGAGGGTGCAAGCTAGACATTAAAATGTTTAGCTTCATCCAAGCAAATTGTGGTCGAGGACGAGCTGCCAACATCGAGCTCGGAGTACGGATGAGAGAGTCTGGACATCGGTTCTCACTGGTTCAGGAGCCTCACGCTTGTTGTCACCGAATCTCGGGATTCCCAGCCGGGATGCGAGTTTTTGCTGACCGTCAAGCTAAAGCTGCTATCGTCATAGATGACCCCGATGCCATCTGCATGCCCGTAGAGCCGCTCATCACCGACTTTGGAGTATGCGTGAGTGTCACTGGGAGATTTGGCACAATCTTCCTGAGCTCCGTATATTGCCAACACCAGGAGAGTTTAGAGCCGTACATTTCGTACATGAATGAGGTACTGCTGCTGGCCAGCAGTTCACCAGTTATTCTAGGCACCGACGCGAACGCAGCATCCCCCATGTGGTTCAGTAAGATCCCTCGCCGTGGCGAGAGATTGCAGAACTACATACGGGGTGAGCAGCTGTCTGAGTGGATGGCAAATACCCCTGTCGAAGTGCTGAATGTACGAAGTGAGGTCTATACGTTCGAGACTCGCAACGGACGGAGCGATATCGACATAACAATCGTCAACAACGCAGCATCTATGTTGGCCACATATGACTGGAGAGTGGATGAGTGGGAGTTGAGCGATCACAACCTCATCACGGTTGTGACAACGCTCCACCCGGAAAGCACAGTTGAGAGCATAGCTCCTGTGCCATCCTGGAATCTCCACAATGCACGTTGGCGATTGTTCGGTGATGAAGTGGCTAGGAGGATCAGGGAGCTGCCCGAGGATCACATGGAGACGCCGCTGGACGACCAAGTTTCTGCACTGCGCTTGATTGTACATGATGTGTGCGATCTTGTGTTGGGCCGCAGACGACCGCGAGCCAAGCGACGTGTAGTTTGGTGGAATGCCGAACTATCCGCTAAGCGCCGAGAGGTCAGGAGACTGAGGCGCAGGCTACAGGATGCTCGTCGTCGTGGACACGATGATGATGCCGCGCTTCTTGCGATTTCACTGAGGACCTCCTCAGCGGATTACAAGAAGCGTATCCTAGCGGTGAAGGAGGAAGACTGGCGCAAATTCGTGGGAGAGAACAGCACCAACGATCCCTGGGGCACTGTTTATAAGATCTGCCGAGGACGGAGAAAGGATGCCAGTTTTGGATGTCTTCGCTCGGGTGATAGGCTTGTCGTAACCTGGCACGACTGCGCCGAAGTGCTCCTCCGTAACTTTTTCCCAGTTGCGGAGTCTGATGCGCTCGTTATCATCCCGAGTGAAGTACCTCCAGGCCTCGAGTCATTCGAGGTTGATGCTGCCGTTGCCAGGTTGAGGAGCAGGCGCTCCCCTGGTATGGACGGTATCACTGGCAAGATCGTCAAGGAGGTATGGCGTGCCATCCCTCAGCATTTGACTGCCTTGTATGCGCGATGCATTAGGCAAGGATACTTTCCCGGCGAGTGGAAACGACCGCGAGTAGTCCCACTACTCAAGGGTCCCGATAAGGACAGGAGCGATCCTGGCTCTTATCGTGGTATCTGTCTGCTGCCAGTGTTTGGCAAAGTGCTTGAGGGAATCATGGTGACCCGCTTACGAGAAGTCCTACCGGCAGGATGCAGATGGCAGTTTGGATTCCAACCCGAACGCTGCGTGGAGGATGCTTGGAGACACGTCGTGAGCAGTGTTGCGGCCAGCCCGGCCAAACTCGTGCTCGGTATCTTCGTGGACTTCAAAGGAGCCTTCGACCACGTGGAGTGGAGTGCTGCGCTGCGCCGCCTAATTGACTCAGGATGCCGTGAAGCCAGCTTGTGGAGAAGCTTCTTCTCAGGCAGAAACGCAAGTATCGTCAGCAGGTATGGAGAAGCGTCTGTTCCGGTGACACGAGGTTGCCCACAGGGATCCATCAGTGGTCCATTCATATGGAACTTCTTGATGGAAACACTTCTTCAGCGTCTGGAAGCACACTGTGTTTTTAGCGCGTATGCGGATGACTTGCTGATTTTCGTCGAGGGACGTTCCCGCCTGGAACTAGAGTCAAAAGGCGAGCAGCTGATGTCCATCGTAGGCGCTTGGGGAGCAGAAGTCGGAGTGGCTGTATCAACCAGCAAGACGGCATGCATGCTTCTTAAAGGTTCTCTTTCCGCCAATAGACCCCCCTGGGTTCGATTTGGTGGAGGAAACTTGAAGTATGTTGATGAATATCGGTATCTTGGCATCACAGTTGGCAAGAGGATGAGTTATGTACGGCACATAAACTCGCTTAAATCCCGGCTTACTGGAGTCGTTGCGGCATTGGCACGCGTACTGCGGGTCGACTGGGGTGTCAGTCCCCGCGACAAGCGGACCATCTATGCCGGACTCATGGTGCCTTGTGCACTATTTGGTGCCTCGGTATGGCATGGCACGACGGACCGTCAGATTGTGTCCAGGAGGACACTAATTGCCTGCCAGAGGCTTATCCTTCTAGGATGCCTCCCGGTATGCCGAACAGTGTCCACAGCAGCACTGCAGGTGCTTGCTGGTGCTCCCCCGTTTGACTTGGAGGCCAAGAAATTGGCAATTAAGTTCAAACTCAAGCGTGACTACCCGTTGGAGGAAAGTGATTGGCTGTACGATCGAGACTTGGCAGGACTTGATTGGAAGCAAAAGATGGCGTTGCTTGACGAATGCTTGCTGAGCGAGTGGCAGCGCAGATGGGATGACGGTGATACCGGACGGGTAACACACGAGTTTTTCCCGAGCGCAGGCTTCGTCTATCTAAGGCGAGACTTTCGCTTTACGATGCACGCTGGATTCTTGCTGACTGGCCATGGATCACTAAATGCATTTCTGCATGGAAGAACTCTGAGCGAGACGACTGCATGTGCTTGTGGTGCTGATCGTGAGGACTGGCTACACGTGCTATGTGTATGCCCACTCTATGCAGATCTGCGGTTCCTCGATGGACTCGGAGTGCACAATGAACGCGGCGTTTGGAGCGTGTCTGGAGTGACCGAGACCCAGGAGAGGATGCAGCTGCTAGACACATTTGCCCATGCCGTGTTTACAAGCTAAAACTGGCTTCACCTGTGTGGTTGGCGGGTCTTAGAATACTACCACAGTGCACCTCTACTTGTCGTATGAGACGACTAAATGAGGTACCAGGGCTGTCAGTCCCGAGCTGAATAAGCTAAAACTGGCTTCACCTGTGTGGTTGGCGGGTCTTAGAATACTACCACAGTGCACCTCTGCTTGTCGTATGAGGCGACTAAATGAGGTACTAGGGCTGTCAGTCCCGAGCTGAATAAGCTAAAACTGGCCTCACCCGTGTGGTTGGCGGGTCTTAGAATATCACCACAGTATGTAACCGCTTGTCGTACGAGACGACTAAAGGTGCACCATGGATCACCCAGCGTTCAGGCTTGTCGGAGCTAAATGGGGAGGGGATACCGATCCCTTTGAAAATTCGGTACCACGGGATGAGAGAGTTTCTCCAAGACTTCTCATTGAGGTCGGCCACCTAGTGGGAGTTCGTGGTGGCTGTGGTTGCGTAGCGTTGCGTTTCAACGCAGGAGAGAAGTTGCTAGATGCTTCGCCTCATACCAAGGGGGAGTGTGCAACCGATGGTGTACACTTATTTGGATCCGAGGAGATGGAAGCCACTGCTAACATCTCTTAGGGGCGTCAGTTTGGCGCATTGTACCAAACTCGCTGTATTATATGCTTGCATATTCGAATACCGTGGTCGTAATTCTTAATTGGAACATGCCACGTTAAATAAATCGGAGAGATCCTTTGATTCTGTCCCTATCTACTCAGTTTGTTTCTGACGTTCGTCGCGAACAGACGTTTATTTCGAGTGCGCGCATCGCAGTGTTTCGTTACAAGTAACGGTAAACGTGATAAGCAACTTTCGAAGTGAACAACAAAGCGGAATTGCGGTACTTTGTACGCAGACGCTAACCAACGGTAAAACAGCGATAAGAAGTGCTCAAATTGTGTGCTAAGTGCGGTTTCGAGCTAACTTTTGAATTGTTGAGTTCATTGATACTGGTTCTCAACCAGGATTTCTGAGGATAGGCGCGGCCGCTCTAGCAGCCGGAAGCGGAAGCCAACCGTTGAGGAAATCAACGCCAAGCGGTTGGCCTCAGAGATGGGACCTCCTGCCGTTCCCGAAGCGCCCACCGTCGCTGCCGCTGCCTCCGTCGCAGCTGGCTTTACTGCCGCTGCCCCCACCGCTGCTAGCTCCGCTGCCGCTGCCTCCGTCGCAGCTGGCTCTGCTGCCGCTGCCCCCACCGCTGCTAGCTTCGCTGCCGCTGCCTCCGTCGCAGCTGGCTCTGCTGCCGCTGCCCCCACCGTAGCTAGCTCTGCTGCCGCTACTGCTGCTGCTTCTGCTGTTTTTGATGGTGCTGTCGGCCGCTCAGCATTCACAATAGTGAACAGCGGAATGGAGACAATCCTGGCTGAGGTATCGAAGGTGCAGAAGCTTGTCAAGGAGACCGTCACCAGGACAGGGATCAGTGCGACCGCCGCGTGTGCTATTTTTGACGCTTGTCAAAAGTACGACGATCTCACTTTGGCGCTGGTGACCAGACTAGCAGCCCTGCAAGCCTCTGCTCCCTCTGTTGCCCCCACCGCTGCCTCTGTTGTTGCCCATATTGCTGCCCCCAACGCTGCTGCTACACCCGTAGCAAGCTACCGCGCCAGGAAGCCGGTAGAGACGTGGTCTGCTGTGGTCTCATGCTCAGACCCAGCCATGACGTCGAAGCAGGTTGTGGAGAAAGTGCGCAATGAGGTTGCACCCGTTCTCGATGTTCGTGTCCACGAAGTACGAGAGCTGAAGCGTGGCGGTGCGATCATTCGCACACCGTCAGTTGGCGAGATGAGGAAAGTGGTGGCCAACAAGAAGTTTGCTGAGGTCGGATTGGTGGTTCAACAGAATCGTAGCTTCAAGCCGAAGATTACAGTGTTCGACGTTGACACCGCGATCAATGCCGAAGAGTTTATGCTGGAGCTCTTCGCGAACAACTTCAGGAGCATATGACCGAGGCGGAATTCAAAAGGAGCGTGCATCTAGAGACGAAGCAATGGTCGCAAACTGCAGGCGAGACGGTCAACCTAAACCTGGAGGTTGACGAAAAGCGCTGGCCATACTTGATGAGATCGGACGGGTCTACATCAAGTGGTTTCATACCGCTGCCGGTCGCTCGTCCGCACCTATGCTTGCCATAGGTGTGTTGGGTTCGACCATAAGGTCTCACAATGCCGGCTCATGCACCAGTCCGGTGGACTGCCGGAACTGCCGTTTCAAGGCATTGCTTCGGGCATCATATGCTCTCGGAAGCATGCCCTATTTACGGTGCGGTGCTAGCGAGGTGCAAGCTAGACATTAAAATGTTTAGCTTCATCCAAGCAAATTGTGGTCGAGGACGAGCTGCCAACATCGAGCTCGAGTACGGATGAGAGAGTCTGGACATCTGTTCGCACTGGTTCAGGAGCCTCACGCTTGTTGTCACCGAATCTCGGGATTCCCAGCCGGGATGCGAGCTTTTGCTGACCGTCAAGCTAAAGCTGCTATCGTCATAGATGACCCCGATGCCATCTGCATGCCCGTAGAGCCGCTCATCACCGACTTTGGAGTATGCGTGAGTGTCACTGGGAGATTTGGCACAATCTTCCTGAGCTCCGTATATTGCCAACACCAGGAGAGTTTAGAGCCGTACATTTCGTACATGAATGAGGTACTGCTGCTGGCCAGCAGTTCACCAGTTATTCTAGGCACCGACGCGAACGCAGCATCCCCATGTGGTTCAGTAAGATCCTCGCCGTGGCGGAGATTGCAGAACTACATACGGGTGCAGCTGTCTGAGTGGATGGCAAATACCCCTGTCGAAGTGCTGAATGTACGAAGTGAGGTCTATACGTTCGAGACTCGCAACGGACGGAGCGATATCGCATAACAATCGTCAACAACGCAGCATCTATGTTGGCCACATATGAGTGGAGAGTGGATGAGTGGGAGTTGAGCGATCACAACCTCATCACGGTTGTGACAACGCTCCACCCGGAAAGCACAGTTGAGAGCATAGCTCCTGTGCCATCCTGGAATCTCCACAATGCACGTTGGCGATTGTTCGGTGATGAAGTGGCTAGGAGGGAGCTGCCCGAGGATCACATGGAGACGCCGCTGGACGACCGAATTTCTGCACTGCGCTTGATTGTACATAATGTGTGCGATCTTGTGTTGGGCCGCAGATGACCGCAAGCCAAGCGACGTGGAGTTTGGTGGAATGCCGAACTATCCGCTAAGCGTCGAGAGGTCAGGAGACTGAGGCGCAGGCTACAGGATGCTCGTCGTCGTGGACACGATGATGATGCCGCGCTTCTTGCGATTTCACTGAGGACCTCCTCAGCGGATTACAAGAAGCGTATCCTAGCGGTGAAGGAGGAAGACTGGCGCAAATTCGTGGGAGAGAACAGCACCAACGATCCCTGGGGCACTGTTTATAAGATCTGCCGAGGACGGAGAAAGGATGCCAGTTTTGGATGTCTTCGCTCGGGTGATAGGCTTGTCGTAACCTGGCACGACTGCGCCGAAGTGCTCCTCCGTAACTTTTTCCCAGTTGCGGAGTCTGATGCGCTCGTTATCATCCCGAGTGAAGTACCTCCAGGCCTCGAGTCATTCGAGGTTGATGCTGCCGTTGCCAGGTTGAGGAGCAGGCGCTCCCCTGGTATGGACGGTATCACTGGCAAGATCGTCAAGGAGGTATGGCGTGCCATCCCTCAGCATTTGACTGCCTTGTATGCGCGATGCATTAGGCAAGGATACTTTCCCGTCGAATGGAAACGCCCGCGAGTAGTCCCACTACTCAAGGGTCCCGATAAGGACAGGAGGGATCCTGGCTCTTATCGTGGTATCTGTCTGCTGCCAGTGTTTGGCAAAGTGCTTGAGGGGATCATGGTGACCCGCTTACGAGAAGTCCTACCGGCAGGATGCAGATGGCAGTTTGGATTCCCACCCGAACGCTGCGTGGAGGATGCTTGGAGACACGTCGTGAGCAGTGTTGCGGCCATTCATATGGAACTTCTTGATGGAAACACTTCTTCAGCGTCTGGAAGCACACTGTGTTTTAGCGCGTATGCGATGACTTGCTGATTTTCGTCGAGGACGTTCCCGCCAGGAACTAGAGTCATAAGGCGAGCAGCTGATGTCCATCGTAGGCGCTTGGGGAGCAGAAGTCGGTGGCTGTATCAACCAGCAAGACGGCATGCATGCTTCTTAAAGGTTCTCTTTCCGCCAATAGACCCCCCTGGGTTCGATTTGGTGGAGGAAACTTGAAGTATGTTGATGAATATCGGTATCTTGGCATCACAGTTGGCAAGAGGATGAGTTATGTACGGCACATAAACTCGCTTAAATTCCGGCTTACTGGAGTCGTATTTGGTGCCTCGGTATGGCATGACACGACGGACCGTCAGGAGGACACTAATTGCCTGCCAGAGGCTTATCCTTCTAGGATGCCTCCCGGTATGCCGAACAGTGTCCACAGCGGCACTGCAGGTGCTTGCTGGTGCTCCCCGTTTGACTTGGAGGCCAAGAAATTGGCAATCAAGTTCAAACTCAAGCGTGACTACCCGTTGGAGGAAAGTGATTGGCTGTACGATCGAGACTTGGCAGGACTTGATTGGAAGCAAAGATGGCGTTGCTTGACGAATGCTTGCTGAGCGAGTGGCAGCGCAGATGGGATGACGGTGATACCGGACGGGTAACACACGAGTTTTTCCCGAGCGCAGGCTTCGTCTATCTAAGGCGAGACTTTCGCTATACGATGCACGCTGGATTCTTGCTGACTGGCCATGGATCACTAAATGCATTTCTGCATGGAAGAACTCTAAGCGAGACGACTGCATGTGCTTGTGGTGCTGATCGTGAGGACTCGCTACACGTGCTATGTGTATGCCCACTCTATGCAGATCGGCGGTTCCTCGATGGACTCGGAGTGCACAATGAACGCGGCGTTTAGAGCGTGTCTGGAGTGACGGAGACCCAGGATAGTATGCAGCTGCTAGACACATTTGCCCACGCCGTGTTTACCAGGCGTCGGCGAATGCTGGAGGAGGTAGGCGTTGGTGGGTTGCCAGTCCCGAGCTGAATAAGCTAAAACTGGCTTCACCTGTGTGGTTGGCGGGTCTTAGAATACTACCACAGTGCACCTCTGCTTGTCGTATGAGACGACTAAATGAGGTACCAGGGCTGTAAGTCCCGAGCTGAATAAGCTAAAACTGGCTTCACCTGTGTGGTTGGCGGGTCTTAGAATACTACCACAGTGCACCTCTACTTGTCGTTTGAGGCGACTAAATGAGGTACTAGGGCTGTCAGTCCCGAGCTGAATAAGCTAAAACTGGCCTCACCCGTGTGGGTCTTAGAATATCACCACAGTATGTAACCGCTTGTCGTACGAGGCGACTAAAGGTGCACTATGGATCACCCAGCGTTCAGGCTTGTCGCAGCTAAATGGGGAGGATACCGATCCCTTTGAAAATTCGGTACCACGGGTTGAGAGTTTCTCCAAGACTTCTCATTGAGGTCGGCCCCCTAGTGGGAGTTCGTGGTGGCTGTGGTTGCGTAGGGGGAGTGTGCAACCGATAGTGTACACTAATTTGGATCCGAGGAGATGGAAGCCACTGCTAACATCTCTTAGGGGCGTCAGTTTGGCGCATTGTACCAAACTCGCTGTATTATATGCTTGCATATTCGAATACCGTGGTCGTAATCCTTAATTGGAACACGCCACGTTTAATAAATCGGAGATATCCTTTGATTCTGTCCCTATCTACTATCTAGCGAAACCACAGCCAAGGGAACGGACTTGGAATAATTAGCGGGGATAGAAGACCCTTTTGAGCTTGACTCTAATCTGGCAGTGTAAGGAGACATAAGAGGTGTAGAATAAGTGGGAGATATTAGATTTCGGTTTAGTATCGACAATGAAATACCACTACTCTTATTGTTTCCTTACTTACTTGATTAAATGGAACGTGTATCATTTCCTAGCCATTATACGGATTTATTTATTATATCTTATGGTATTGGGTTTTGATGCAAGCTTCTTGATCAAAGTATCACGAGTTTGTTATATAATCGCAAACAAATTCTTTAGAGAGTGCATTTATGTACTTTTGATTTAATAATTTGGTATAATTCCAATTACTCAGGTATGATCCAATTCAAGGACATTGCCAGGTAGGGAGTTTGACTGGGGCGGTACATCTCTCAAATAATAACGGAGGTGTCCCAAGGCCGGCTCAGTGCGGACAGAAACCACACATAGAGCAAAAGGGCAAATGCTGACTTGATCTCGGTGTTCAGTAAACACAGGGACAGCAAAAGCTCGGCCTATCGATCCTTTTGGTTTAAAGAGTTTTTAACAAGAGGTGTCAGAAAAGTTACTATAGGGATAACTGGCTTGTGGCGGCCAAGCGTTCATAGCGACGTCGCTTTTTGATCCTTCGATGTCGGCTCTTCCTATCATTGTGAAGCAAAATTCACCAAGCGTTGGATTGTTCACCCATGCAACGTGAGCTGTGTTTAGACCGTCGTGAGACAGGTTAGTTTTACCCTACTAATGACAAAACGTTGTTGCGACAGCATTCCTGCGTAGTACGAGAGGAACCGCAGGTACGGACCAATGGCACAATACTTGTTCGAGCGAACAGTGGTATGACGCTACGTCCGTTGGATGCCTGAATGCCTCTAAGGTCGTATCCGTGGTGGACTGCAATGATAAATAAGGGCAATTTGCATTGTATGGCTTCTAAACCATTAAAATTTTGTTATTCATTTAATAGACGACAATGGATGTGATGCCAATGTTACGTATAACATAGTTAATTGGGAGGATCTTCGATTACCTGATGCCGCGCTAGTTATATATTAAAACATTATTTAATACAATGACAAAGCCTAGAATCAATTGTAAACGACTTTTAACAGGCAAGGTGTTGTAAGTGGTTGAGCAGCTGCCATACTGCGATCCACTGAAGCTTATCCTTTGCTTGATGATTCGACAATTAAAAAATCGATCAATAAACACACATATTAATATGTAAAGATATATATATATATATATATATATATATATATATAGTGACATATCCACTACACATACCCACTTATATTATTTAATACGACACCCACTTGTATGCCTAAGCACATTCTTGTATCAAGTAATAAGATATCAATAAGAATAGAGGGCCAGTGAAAATAACATTTCAAGTGCTCCCACGAATCTAATGTTAACATAAACATCCTAGCTCACTAAGGGTCAGTATTGTCAACGCGGCACAAATCCAAGCTGTTGCTTAACACCCCAAACGTTCGTCATCTCAAGAGCGATCCCAAGATCTCTGTTTACTTAAGAGCAGATTCCATCTCCAAGATCCCACAGCCGAGGTTTGCTAAGCGTCGCCAACACACTTTATGATTAGTCTAGATTTATTCTCTAACTCGAATGTTCGCCTTTTCCGTATTATAAATAAAGTTTATTTTTTTATAACTAAACCGGATTGAACATTGTTATTGGCGCAGCCGGTAGGATGTGTTAAAGTGTTTTTGCAAAATTGATCAACTGAATAGACTATTAAAGGATTCGCGATATCCCAAGTCAAATAACGTTGAACTTCAATAAAGTGAAACTAATTTAATACACATCCGCTAAAGAACTTATGTGCGTAAATAAGTTACAATAAATCAAGTTTAACCACTAAAAATAACTAATATCCTAGGCTAAAACAAAAGTGATTGTGCTTATTTAAACGTAAAATTAACTTTGTGTTTTGTGACCACTAAAGGATAACTAATATCCCAGGCCACATTTTCGACCAAAAAGAAAATAAAACCAAAGTCAAAATGGTACCACCACCAGTAATGGAGCTATCAGAGCATCATCTGAAGCAAGCCCTTGGACAAATCCAAAAATTCAAACCTTCGATGGAACAACTGAAGAGCTGGCAGCCTTCATAAGAAGAGTCGATTATGTTCTACAACTATACCCAACCCAAGACGTACGACAACACAGTGTCTTATATGGAGCCATTGAGATGCAGACGACTGGAGCAGCTCAACGTGTATCTCAATTGTCGGCAGCAACAAACTGGACAGGATTAAGGAACGCCCTTATCGAGAATTCAAAACACAGACGCCCTATGAAGAACTTTTACGTAGATTATACAACACAAATTATAATGGCAGTGTCCGTAAGTTTATCGAAGACTTAGAGTATAAGACTTTTGTAATATCAAACAAGTTAATGCTAGAAGGAATACCTTCAAATACAATTTTATACACAAATGCTATGAACAACACAGTTAAAGACGTAATTTCAAGAAAACTACCAGACAGAATATTTATGGCTCTTGCTAGACATGACATAACAACAGTAACAAAATTGAAACAGGTAGCACAAAGAGAAGGACTGTACGAAAATAACTATTCGGACCGACCAAAATCAAACAGTAACAATAATACTTCGTACCCATCAGGCAGTAATAATTTTCGCAGGAATAATGGAAATGCATATCAAAGCTTTTATCCACAAAATATGCATGTTAATTATCAAAATAATAATCCGCAAAAACCGAGGAAGCAATCAGCAATTGCATCAAGAATTCAAACAGAACCTCAATCAAGGTAGAGTTAGTAATCAATGAATTACCAACCAAATAGAAATAGCCCTGGTACTTCAAATCAACCAGTCAAAGACAACGAGAAAGTAATAGTAGTCAGTACAAAATGGATACAGATGAAAATTTTCATCAAGCAGCCTCGGACCCCAAATCAAAGAAACCCTTCATTCGATTAATTATGAATAACCAACATCTCAGGTGTGTAATAGATACAGGATCTTCTATTAATTTAATGAGAAAAAATTTTCTAGAATTCCCAATTACCACTTGCAAGCTAGAAGTTCATACTATAAATGGAAATATCAACTTAAACCAAAGTATTTCTTTAGCCCCTAACAAACTCTGTCCGTCACACCAAAAATTTTATATACACGAATTTTCAAAAATTACGATGTATTAATAGGCAGAGAATACCTCGAAGCCTGTCAAGCAAAATTAATTACAGGAAGAAGTTGTAATTTTGAGCGGGTATCAATTTATCATGAGATATAATCATGAAGACTTCGTAAAGGACAATACAGCATTTAATAGCCGTGATCCACCATTTACAAAAGATACCGCAATTGATTGCCTTGATCCACCTCTTACAGAAGATAGGCCTTTTAATTTCGCAATTGAAAATGAACTTAAAGAAAGTAATCAGTACAGGTTAGAACATCTCAATGAAGAAGAAAAAATAAATTAACTAAAATCTTATTCGAGTTTAGAGACATACAGTACAAAGAAAGTGAAAATTTGACTTTCACCAGTACAATTAAGCATGTCATTCAAACTAAACACGAAGATTCCATTTACAAACGACCATACAAATACCCTCAAGCATATGACGAAGAGGTAGAAAAACAAATTAAAGAAATGATAGATCAGGAATAATTCGCAAATCAAATTCTCCTTACTGCTCACCAATATGGATTGTACCAAAGAAAAGTGATGCATCAGGGAAAACAAAAGTTTAGAATAGTCATTGACTATAGAAACCTTAATGAAATCACAATCGATGATAAATACCTATCCCGATAATGGATGATATATTAGACAAACTTGGAAGATGTCAATATTTCACTACCATTGATCTAGCAAAAGGCTTCCATCAGATTCAAATGGATTCTGATTCAATTCCAAAGACCGCGTTTTCAACAAAAACGGCCATTATGAGTATACTCGTATGCCTTTTGGACTTAAAATGCTCCTGCAACTTTTCAACGTTGCATGAATAATCTTTAGAAAATTTAATCTATAAAGATTGTTTGGTTTATATGGACGATATTATAGTGTATTCCACTTCATTGGAAGAACACATATTGTCATTGAAAAGAGTTTTCAAAAAGCTCAGAGAAGCCAATTTAAAATTACAGCTAGACAAATGTGAATTTATGAAACAGGAAACTGAATTCCTTGGGCATATTGTAACAACTGAAGGTATAAAACCGAACCAATTAAAGTTGATGCTATTCAAAATATCCAATACCAAAACAACAAAGGAAATCAAATCATTTTAGACTTTGCGGTTACTATAGAAAATTTATTCCAAACTTTGCAAACATTGTAAAACCCATGACATTGAAATTAAAGAAAACGCAGTTATTGACGTAAAGAATAAAGATTACATTTCAGCTTTTGAAAAATTAAAAATACTTATAACTTCAGATCCAATATTAATTTACCCGAACTTTGAAAAGCCGTTGTTATTAACTACAGACGCAAGCAATATTGCTATAGGAGCAGTACTTTCTCAAGACCATAAACCTATATGCTACATAAGCCAGACATAAACGAACATGAAATAAACTACTCAGCAATTGAAAAGAACTTTTAGCAATTGTCTGGGCCTAAATATTTCAGATCATATCTTTTCAGGAGAAAATTCGAAATCCTCAGTGACCACAAACCTTTAGTTTGGTTAAACAATGTTAAAGAACCAAATATGAAATTACAACGATGGAAAATAAGACTTAATGAATTTGATTATCACATTAAGTATGTCCCAGGAAAAGAATATTATGTCGCAGATGCTTTATCAAGAATTAAACTAGAAGAGAATCTATTAGGAGAAATTCCCAACAGTACAGCAGCAACTGTGCATAGCGCACAAGCAGACAATCAAAATTATATTTCAATAACAGAAAGATCAATTAACTATTACAACAGTCAAATAGAATTCATGTACAAAGAAAAGCGTTATATTGCACTATTTTCATAAGACTAGAACATAAATCAAGTACAAAGAAATGACAAACTTACGCTAAACAATTAATAAAAGCTTTACAGAAATTATAAGTTTCCAAATTAAAGTTTACAAAAGTAATGAGATCAAATAAAATATTAACAGACATTCAAACATATGCAGAATTTAAAGAATTTATCGTTAAAACACATAAGAAATTATTGCACCCAGGTATTGAAAAATTAACCGTACTTTTCAAAGAAAAATACTACTACCCAGATTATCAGAATTTAATACAAAACGTTATTAACGAATGTCAAACTTGTAACATTGCCAAAACAGAACATAGAGACACAAAGCTAGCATTTGAACTAACTCAGAAACATTCAACCCTAGAGAAAAATATGTTATAGATTTTTATATGGTGGACAACAAACAATTCTTGTCTTGTATAGACATATATTCTAAATTCGCATCCCTTATCGAAGTAAATGGTAGAGATTGGCTAGAAGCAAAAGAGCGTTACTTAAAATATTTAACGAAATGGGTAAACCAAAAGAAATAAAAGCAGATAAAGATTCAGCATTTATGTGCTCAGCGTTACAAATCTGGTTAAGATCCGAAGGAGTAGACATTAATATTACTACAAGTAAAAATGGCATTTCTGATGTTGAAAGATTTCATAAAACCGTTAGTGAAAAGTTAAGAATTATAAACAGTGAATCAGATCCAGAAAATAAGTTGACTAGGTTCGAAATAATACTTTATACATATAATCACAAAACTAAACATAATACTACAGGTAGAACACCAGCAGACATTTTCATATACGCAGGAACCCCAGAATATAACACTCAATTAAATAAAGCAAATCAAATAGAGAACTAAACGAAAACGTAAAGATTTCGAAATTGACACTAACTATAGACAATCACCTTTAGTACGATCAAAATCAACTAACCCATTTAAGAAGACAGGTAATCTAAAACAATTAGACGAAAGCATTTCGAAGAGACAAATAGAGGCAGAAAAATTATACATTACAAATCTAAATTTAAGAAGAAAAAGAAAATTAACAAAGCAAATACGATAATTCCAGGTCGACATCAAATGACAATTCAAACCAGGAAGCCACTACATAAAACAATTCTATTCCCAATACTATTCTTAATAATATTTTTGACTCAACAAACTAATGGCCAAAGCTTAGAAATAAACCCGATTCAATCGAAAAATGGATATCTTATATTCACAACAGGAACTAAAAACCTACCAATTAATTACGAATACCACTTAACTGTTAATTTAACAAAATTGAAGATACATACAATAATCTAATAAAACAAGCAAAAATTTGAAACATAACACAAATTCAATATTTAACAGAGAAATTAGAAAGAAATAAACGAGTATTAGATTAGCAAAACGTAATAAAAATTTCAATTAATTTTGTAGGAACATTTTACAAATATCTATTTGGTACATTAAATCAAAGAAGATAAATTGAATTAGAAACAAAATAAATAACCTTTCAGAAAACAGTGTTCAAGCAAATGAATTAAACCAAGTAATAGATGCAGTAAATAAAGGAATAGAAGTTATAAACACTTTAAGTTCAATTAATGAGGAGAGAAAAATTAGCAATAATAACATTTAACTTACAAAATTTACAGAATACATAGAAGATAGAGCTAGGAATGCAACTGACAAGATTAGGTATTTTTTAACCCTAAATTACTAAAACATTGTCCATTATCACACGTGAATTCTGAAAAGATTTTAAACATTAAAACTTCAACATGGCTAAAACAACTACAAACGAAATTTTGATAATTCCCATATTCCTCATGAAATTATTAATACGCCAGTTTTCAAATTATTCCATCCAGACAAAAACAAAAACATTTTAACTGAAATTATCCATGACAAAATATTACTTACAAAACAGCCAAGCCAAGACCTGGTTATGAACAAATGCATTACAGGAATATTAAATCAAGCATCAACCGAATGTAGATATTCAAAGACACACAAACTTTTGAAATTAAATACGTGAGCCTAATATAATGTTGACATGGAACTTACAGCAATCTATTTTAAATCAAATTGTCTGAGATAAAATAACAATAGAGGTGACAATATTATAAAAGCATTTAACTGTTAACTTCAATTAGAAGAAATATTAATTACAAGCACTATGTGTTAGATTACACACAAACAGTTTTATATAAA
>NW_022995378.1:70307-75307 GCF_004354385.1 Drosophila innubila
AAAATTCAACTTTCTATGTCATAAAAACATATGACAAAAAAAAACAAAATCAACTCTCATATAACACATAAATTTCATACTTAAATAAAATTCAACTTTATTATGTCACAACCATATTAACACAACAATTTCAACAATATACAAAAATAAAGATCAATTTCACATGACATAAAAATTTCATGATACATATTAAAGATTTTTATATGACACGAAAAATTCAAACATATAAAATTTCATATGACTACAAAAAAAAAGTCAAATTTCTCATGACAGAAAAATTCAACTTTTATTTAGTCAAAACTATTATTATGACAAAATAAAAATCAACTCTCATATACACATAATTTCATATGACTATAAAAATTTAAATTTGTCACAGCCATATTATATGACAAAATTAAACAAATCTCATATAACAAAAATTTCATATGACTACAAAATAAAGTCAAATTTCATGACATAAAATTTCATATTCACATGACTTATAAAAATTTCATATGACACGAAAAATTCAAACATATAAATTTCATATGACTACAAAAAAGTCAAATTTCATATGACATAAAATTTCATATGACAAGAAAATTCAACTCTCATATAACACATAAATTTCATATGACTACAGAAAGAGTCAAATTTTATGACAAGTAAAATTTAACTATTATTTGTCATAACCATATATATGACAATAATTAAACACATCTCATTTAAATAAAATTCAAATTAAAATACAAAAAAAAAAAATCAATTTTCACATGACATAAAAATTTCATATGACGCAAAAAATTCAAACAAAAAAATTTCATATGACTACAAAAAAAGTTAAATTTCTTAGGACATGTAAAATTCAACATTTATTTGTCATAACCATATAATATGACAAAATTAAACAAATCTCATATAACATAAAATTTCATATAAATACAAAAAAAGGCAAATTTCACATGACATAAAATTTCATATGACTAGAAAAATTCAAACATAAAAATTTCATATGACTACAAAATAAAAGTCAAATTTCTCATGACATAAAAATATCATATGACAAGAAAAATTCAACTTTCTTAAGTCACAGCCATATTTTATGACAAAACAAAGTCAACTCCCAAATAATATAAAAAATTTCATATGACTACAAAAAAAGTTAAATTTCTTATGACATGTAAAATTCAACATTTTTTTGTCATAACCATATAATATGACAAGAATTAAACAAATCTCATATAACATAAAATTTCTTATAAATACAAAAAAAAGGCCAATTTCACAAGACATAAAATTTCATATGACACGAAAATTCAAACATATAAAATTTCATATGACTACAAAAAAAGTCAAATTTCATATGACATAAAATTTCATATGACAAGAAAAATTCAACTATCATATAACACATAAATTTCATATGACTACAAAGAAAAGAGTCAAATTTTATATGACAAGTAATATTTAACTATTATTTGTCATAACCATATATATGACAATAATTAAACACATCTCATTTAAATAAAATTCAAATTAAAATACAAAAAAAAAAATCAATTTTCACATGACATAAAATTTCATATGACGCAAAAAAATTCAAACAAAAAAATTTCATATGACTACAAAAAAGTTAAATTTCTTAGGACATGTAAAATTCAACATTTATTTGTCATAACCATATAATATGACAAAATTAAACAAATCTCATATAACATAAAAATTTCATATAAATACAAAAAAAGCAATTTCACATGACATAAAATTTCATATGACTAGAAAATTCAAACATAAAATTTCATATGACTACAAAATAAAAGTCAAATTTCTCATGACATAAAATATCATATGACAAGAAAAATTCAACTTTCTTAAGTCACAGCCATATTTTATGACAAAACAAAGTCAACTCCCAAATAATATAAAAATTTCATATGACTACAAAAAAAAGTTAAATTTCTTATGACATGTAAAATTCAACATTTATTTGTCATAACCATATAATATGACAAAATTAAACAAATCTCATATAACATACAAATTTCTTATAAATACAAAAAAAAAGACAAATTCACAAGACATAAAATTTCATATGACACGAAAAATTCAAACATAAATATTTCATATGACTACAAAAGAGTCAAATTTCATATGACATAAAATTCATATGACAAGAAAAATTCAACTCTCATATAACACATAAATTTCATATGACTACAAGAAAGAGTCAAATTTTATATGACAAGTAATTTAACTATTATTTGTCATAACCATATTATATGACAATAATTAAACACATCTCATTTAAATAAAATTCAAATTAAAATACAAAAAAAAAAAATCAATTTTCACATGACATAAAATTTCATATGACGCAAAAAATTCAAACAAAAAAATTTCATATGACTACAAAAAAAGTTAAATTTCTTAGGACATGTAAAATTCAACATTTATTTGTCATAACCATATAATATGACAAGAATTAAACAAATCTCATATAACATAAAATTTCATATAAATACAAAAAAAGGCAAATTTCACATGACATAAAAATTTCATATGACTAGAAAAATTCAAACATAAAATTTCATATGACTACAAAATAAAAGTCAAATTTCTCATGACATAAAATATCATATGACAAGAAAAATTCAACTTTCTTAAGTCACAGCCATATTTTATGACAAAACAAAGTCAACTCCCAAATAATATAAAAATTTCATATGACTACAAAATAAAGTTAAATTTCTTATGACATGTAAAATTCAACATTTATTTGTATAACCATATAATATGACAAATTAAACAAATCTCATATAACATACAAATTTCTTATAAATACAAAAAAAAAAATTTCACAAGACATAAAATTTCATATGACACGAACAATTCAAACATAAATATTTCATATGACTACAACAAAAGGACAAATTTCATATGACAAGTAAAATTCAACTTTCATTTTATAACCATATTATATGACAAAAATATAACAATTCTCAAATAACAATAAAAATTTCATATGACTACAAGAAAAAGTCAAATTTCATATGACATAAAAATTTCATATGACAAGAAAAATTCAACTTTCTTATGTCATAAATATTATATAAAAAATAAATCAACCCATAAAATAAAAAATTTCATATGACTACAAAAATAAATCATATTTGATATAAATAAAATTATATTTTCATATGACAGACATTTAAATAAACAATATAATAGAGTACTTTCATATGACATAGACATTTATAACAGTACATTTCATATGAAAAAAAACAGATTCCTTGAAAAAATGAAATTTTAGAAAGCGTGGCAAAAAAAATATATATAGGTGGAGTGGTGTCGCGCAAATCATATGAAAAAATTTAACATACCGAAATTATATGACGGTAGTGTTGTCTTGCATTGGATATTTATAATATGTGGTGCAAAATAATGAAGTTTTGTGCATTATTATATAAATATATGCATAAATATGAGAAATAAAATTGTCATTTGAAAAAATGGTAAATTTTAGAAAGCGTGGCAAAAAACCTATATAGGTGGAGTGGTGTCGCGCAAGGCAAATCATATGAAAAATTTAACATACAAATTATATGACGGTGGAGTGTTGTCTTGCCGGCATTGGTATTTATAATATGTGGTGCAAAAATAATGAAGTTTAATAGTGCATAAATATATTGATGCATGCATGATTAAATTAAATCATTTGAAAAACTAATTGAATTTTAGAAAGCGTGGCAAAAAACCTATATAGGTGGAGTGGTGTCGCGCAAGGCAAGTCATATGAAAAAATTTAACATACCGAAATATATGACGGTAGTGTTGTCTTGCCGGCATTGGATATTTATAATATGGGTGCAAAAATAATGAAGTTTTACAGTGCATTATTATATAAATATATGCATGTATGAAAATAAGATTGTCATTTGAAAAAAAAAATGGTAATTTTAGAAAGCGTGGCAAAAAAACCTATAGGTGGAGTGGTGTCGCGCAAAGGCAAGTCATATGAAAAAATTTAATATACCGAAATTATATGACGGTGGAGTGTTGTCTTGCCGGCATTGGATATTTATAATATGTGGTGCAAAAATAATGAAGTTTTAATGCATAAATATATATGCATGCGAAAATAAATTGTCATTTGAAAAATAAAATTTTAGAAAGCGTGGCAAAAAACCTATATAGGTGGAGTGGTGTCGCGCAAAAGTCATATGAAAAAATTTAACATACCGAAATTATATGACGGTGGAGTGTTGTCTTGCCGGCATTGGGTATTTATAATGTGTGGTGCAAAAATAATGAAGTTTAATAGTGCATAAATATATTGATGCATGCACTTGATTAATTAAGAGGTAGCATTTGAAAAAACTAATTGAATTTTAGAAAGCGTGGCAAAAAACCTTTACATGGTGAGCAGGGTGTGTTCATCTATTATATGTGTTCGACGCATATAATAATAAATGTTGTCAATGAAAATGAAAGTTATTCGTTATTTGTTGTCTTTGAACGCTTGGCTGCGGTAATAATATGCAATTGTTAGATAATAGTGGAATTGGCCAAGGTATATTGTTCTTCAATATATACTAAATAGGTTTCACATTATCGTTAATTTTAGCATAAACTTTCATTAAAAATAGAACCACCAACAGGTTTATATATAATTGGTTGGTGGTTTAGTGTTACCTGGTTGGAAAATTGAATTACATATGTTTTCGATTCTCCAATGCAAGGGCAGTGTGCACATGTATAGTATATTGGAAATTAAAATAATTAAACTTTAACACAATGTAAATATATTGTGGATAAAGGTTTTATTTAATATAATATTTATTAACACATATATACAAAATGTAGATAAATTATCAATTTGTAATCAAAATTAAATAAATTTTTATTCAATTTATTTTGAATTTAAATAATGTACGTGTGATGAATTTATATTAAGTAAGTGTAAATATAAAGATATTTTTGAACAAATTAATATGTATATATTTTGTATATATATATAT
>NW_022995378.1:77807-99346 GCF_004354385.1 Drosophila innubila
CATTGTATAAACGCAACAACCTAAAATATAATGTTGTACCTGTTTGTTCAGGTTAATGCTTTACATATATCGATTATAATACAATTAAATATATTTTATATAGTTGTCATATACCGTATTTTCATTGATTATGTAAAACTAAGACATTTCGCAACATTTTTTTAGGTATAAAAAAATTTATTGAAGGAATTGATATATGCCAGTAAAATGGTGTATTTTTAATTTCTTTCAATAAAAGAATATATGACGTAATGAAATAAACCAAAAATTTGTATTACTCTAAGCGGTGGATCACTCGGCTCATGGGTCGATGAAGAACGCAGCAAACTGTGCGTCATCGTGTGAACTGCAGGACACATGAACATCGACATTTTGAACGCATATCGCAGTCCATGCTGTTATGTACTTTAATTAATTTTAGAGTGCTGCTTGGACTACATATGGTTGAGGGTTGTAAGACTATGCTAAATAAGTTGTTTAAAATTTTTCGAAATTTTAAGCATATGGTATATTATTGGATAATATATATTGTAATGTTGCAAAACATTTACTCATAATATATTCATAATATTAAAATAAATAACGAAATATCTATACTTCTCTTGTTGTATATATTTGTATGAGAAAATTTGAAGAATTATATATTCTTTATTTTATTCAAATAATACTGAGGAATGTCTAGCATAAAGAATTTTTTTTTAACTAGAATTGCCTCTTATTTATGATGAGATAAAGAATAAAACATTTGTCAATATTATGGAACTTCAAAATTATAGTATATTTCAAATTGTTATTATAATCATCATGTTTTATAATAACTAATATATAAGTATAATTATACAACCTCAACTCATATGGGACTACCCCCTGAATTTAAGCATATTAATTAGGGGAGGAAAAGAAACTAACAAGGATTTTCTTAGTAGCGGCGAGCGAAAAGAAATCAGTTCAGCACTAAGTCACTTTGTCTATATGGCAAATGTGAGATGCAGTGTATGGAACATCAATATTCTAGTATGAGAAATTAACGATTTAAGTCCTTCTTAAATGAGGCCATTTACCCATAGAGGGTGCCAGGCCCGTATAACGTTAATGATTATTAGATGGTGTTTCCAAAGAGTCGTGTTGCTTGATAGTGCAGCACTAAGTGGGTGGTAAACTCCATCTAAAACTAAATATAACCATGAGACCGATAGTAAACAAGTACCGTGAGGGAAAGTTGAAAAGAACTCTGAATAGAGAGTTAAATAGTACGTGAAACTGCTTAGAGGTTAAGCCCGATGAACCTGAATATCCATTATGGAAAATTCATCATTAAAATTGTAATATTTAAACAATATTATAATAATAGTGTGCATTTTTTCCATATAAGGACATTGTAATCTATTAGTATCAATTAATTTATCAAAAAATTTTAGTCAATTGCTTATTTAAATTAAAATGCTTGCATTTTAACATAAAATAAATGTCATAAATTTGATAAAGTGCTGATAGATTTATATGAATACAGTGCGTTAATTTTTCGGAATTATATAATGGCATGATTATCATTGATTTTTGTGTTTATTATATGCACTTGTATGATTAACAATGCGAAAGATTCAGGATACCTTCGGGACCCGTCTTGAAACACGGACCAAGGAGTCTAACATATGTGCAAGTTATTGGGATAAAAACCTAATAGCGTAATTAACTTGACTATTAATGGGATTAGTTTTTTAACTATTTATAGTTAATTAACACAATCCCGGGGCGTTCTATATAGTTATGTATGATAATATTTATATTATTTATGCCTCTAACTGGAACGTACCTTGAGCATATATGCTGTGACCCGAAAGATGGTGAACTATACTTGATCAGGTTGAAGTCAGGGGAAACCCTGATGGAAGACCGAAACAGTTCTGACGTGCAAATCGATTGTCAGAATTGAGTATAGGGGCGAAAGACCAATCGAACCATCTAGTAGCTGGTTCCTTCCGAAGTTTCCCTCAGGATAGCTGGTGCATTTAACTGTTGTATAAAATAATCTTATCTGGTAAAGCGAATGATTAGAGGCCTTAGGGTCGAAACGATCTTAACCTATTCTCAAACTTTAAATGGGTAAGAACCTTAACTTTCTTGATATGAAGTTTAAGGTTATGATATAATGTGCCCAGTGGGCCACTTTTGGTAAGCAGAACTGGCGCTGTGGGATGAACCAAACGTAATGTTACGGTGCCCAAATTAACAACTCATTCAGAAACCATGAAAGGCGTTGGTTGCTTAAAACAGCAGGACGGTGATCATGGAAGTCGAAATCCGCTAAGGAGTGTGTAACAACTCACCTGCCGAAGCAACTAGCCCTTAAAATGGATGGCGCTTAAGTTGTATACCTATACATTACCGCTAAAGTAGATGATTTATATTACTTGTAATATAAATTTTGAAACTTTAGTGAGTAGGAAGGTACAATGGTGTGCATAGAAGTGTTTGGCGTAAGCCTGCATGGAGCCGTCATTGGTACAGATCTTGGTGGTAGTAGCAAATAATCGAATGAGACCTTGGAGGACTGAAGTGGAGAAGGGTTTCGTGTGAACAGTGGTTGATCACGAGTTAGTCGGTCCTAAGTTCAAGGCGAAAGCCGAAAATTTTCAAGTAAAAAGTTGTCAATATTTAAAATTTTGGAAAATTAATACACTTGAATAATTTTGAACGAAAGGGAATACGGTTCCAATTCCGTAACCTGTTGAGTATCCGTTTGTTATTAAATATGGGCCTCGTGCTCATCCTGGCAACAGGAACGACCATAAAGAAGCCGTCGAGAGGTATCGGAAGAGTTTTCTTTTCTGTTTTATAGCCGTACTACCATGGAAGTCTTTCGCAGAGAGATATGGTAGATGGGCTAGAAGAGCATGACATATACTGTTGTGTCGATATTTTCTCCTCGGACCTTGAAAATTTATGGTGGGGACACGCAAACTTCTCAACAGGCCGTACCAATATCCGCAGCTGGTCTCCAAGGTGAAGAGTCTCTAGTCGATAGAATAATGTAGGTAAGGGAAGTCGGCAAATTAGATCCGTAACTTCGGGATAAGGATTGGCTCTGAAGATTGAGATAGTCGGGCTTGATTGGGAAACAATAACATGGTTTATGTGCTCGTTCTGGGTAAATAGAGTTTCTATCATTTATGGTAGTTTCTTGTTCCCCGGATAGTTTAGTTACGTAGCCAATTGTGGAACTTTCTTGCTAAAATTTTTAAGAATACTAATTGGGTAACCAATTAGTTCTTTTAAATTATAACGATTATCAATTAACAATCAATTCAGAACTGGCACGGACTTGGGGAATCCGACTGTCTAATTAAAACAAAGCATTGTGATGGCCCTAGCGGGTGTTGACACAATGTGATTTCTGCCCAGTGCTCTGAATGTCAAAGTGAAGAAATTCAAGTAAGCGCGGGTCAACGGCGGGAGTAACTATGACTCTCTTAAGGTAGCCAAATGCCTCGTCATCTAATTAGTTTTTTTTTTTTTTTTTTTAATCAGAAAGTCTTTATTTATAATCTGTCCTTAGTGGACAATCAATAAATTGCGGGGAAGTAACATTGACAATTAAGAAGTACATCAACACTGTGTCATGTGCTCGGCATCAGCTATGGTATGGTATTGGGAGGTGATGTGTTCAACATCAGTGGTGTTGTGAAGGCATCAACGATGGGGTAAATCCAGCGGGTGGACTCTCTTCAGGCGCCTGGTGATTGTGCTATTGTCTAGCAGGTTGATAGCTAGGGTATTGATGTGCCTGTCCAGGCGGTCCGTGTGGGATTTGCTCAGCCTGGTAATCTCGTCGAAGACCCATGGGATGCCAAGCTCATTGTGGATTTCTGCATCTGGAGTGAGCAAGTTGGCGTTAGAAATGATTCTCAGAGCTTTGTTTTGAAATTTTTGAATCTTGCTGAGATTTGAGCGTCTGGCAGTGCCCCAGATGGGGATCCCGTAAGTCCACATGGGCTTCATGATGGTTTTGTAGACGAGCAGTTTCACCCTTGTTCTGAGTGGCGATCTTCTCCCTATGAGCCAGAGATGCTTCTTCAGCCTCTCATCTAGTTGAGTCCTTTTGTTGCTTAGGTGTGCCTTCCATGTAAGCCTTCTGTCTAGAGTTATGCCTAGGTACTTGGCCGTGATGCTGGTGGGAATGTTAGTGCCGTCTAGATGTATTGGTGGACATTCTCCTCTTCTGAGTGTGAAGGTCGTATGGGTGGACTTCTCAGCGTTGACCACTATATTCCAGCGCTTTAACCATATGTTTGTGGTATTGAGCTGGACTTGGAGGATGTCCGAGGCAGTTTGAGGGGAGGCGTCGCTGGCAAGAAAGGCCGTGTCGTCCGCATAGGTGGCTGCTAGCAGCCTGGCATCTGGGGAAATAGGCATGTCAGCGGTGAAGATTGTGTATAGCACTGGGCCCAGTACGCTTCCCTGAGGGACTCCGGCTCTGACGTCCATGATTTCTGACCTCTCGTCGCCACACTTCACATAAAAGCTTCTGCGCTCAAGGTAAGATCTGAGCAGCAGAAAGTAAGGGGCGGGCAGGGAGGTTTTGATCTTAAGTAGCAGTCCGGCGTGCCATACCCTGTCAAAGGCCTGCTTTACGTCTAAAAAGACTGCTGAGCAGTACTTCTTCTCCTCGAATGCTTCCAAGATCATTCCCACAATGCGATGACATTGCTCTGGTGTGCCATGGCATTCCCTGAAGCCAAACTGGTGATCGGGGATCAAACCAGCCTCGTCCAGTATTGGACGGACTCTACGCAAAAGTAGTCTTTCAACTACTTTGGAGAGTACCGCCAATAAGCTGATCGGCCTGTATGAGGCGAGATTAGCTGCAGGTTTCCCAGGTTTCTGTATGAGGATGATCTCGGCGCACTTCCACTGGGTGGGGAAGTGTCCTAGTTGAAAGCATTTGTTGGTTATGTTGAGCAGAAGCTTGACTCCATTCGGCGGGAGAGCTTTGATAGCTGGGACATCGATGCCGTCATAGCCAGGGGACTTGGACGCTTTGAGTTTGCCTATTTCTTCAATAAGCTCTTCCGGCTCAACATCGGCGATTGGAAGCGCCATCTGACAAGGTGCGTCCAGGAACTCAAAAGTCTCGGCGGCTTCTTGCTGCGTGCACCTTGTGAAAGGAGTGAAGGCCTCGTGCAGATGGTCCGCGAAAGCTTTTGCTCTTTGGCTGTCAGAACGGCACCAGGCACCGTTGGCATCACGCACAGGTTCCTTCCTTTTCGATGGCCTCTTAATCGACTTGGTGATCCGCCACAGGCTGTGTTGAGGGTCGTCAGGCTCTACTTGAGCGAGGTGCTGCTCCAGGGATAGTTTTCGGAGGTTGAACAAGAGCTCCTTGAGTCCTTTGGCAGCTCTATTGAACTCAGTCTTATCCCTGGGGTTGCGAGAGTTGTGCCATACTCGGCGTAGTCGCCTTTTCTCAGCAACCAGAGCAGCAACCTCTGGGGACCAAAGGTGGACGTCTCTATGCTGAATCCTGTTGGAGGGTCGGCTTGGTGGAGTGGCGTGCGAGACGGCATTGTGGATTTGTATGTTGAGGTGCTCCACAACGTTATCCAGGTCGTCACCTGTCTCGATCTCAACAGTCGGGTCCAGGTTGCTCTGCAGCCATTGCTGGTACCGCTCAACATTTGTGTTCCTCCTGAACAGTCTGCCCCTAGCAGAGTTGGTAATGGCTGGAATGTTGACCAGGAGCCTGACAGCGCAGTGGTCGGAGCACAGCTCGAGTACGTTGCTGGTTGAGATCCTGTGTCGATCGATCCCTTTGGAGAGGGCAATGTCCAAAACGTCGGGTACCCTGTTAGGGTTAGTGGGCCAAAAGGTAGGTTCACCAGTGGTGTGGCAGTCGACACGATTCCTGGTGATGGTCCGATACAGCGTTGAGCCCTTGGGGTTGTTGAGGCGAGATCCCCACCAGGTGTGCTTCGCGTTGAAGTCGCCACCAGCAATGAACCTTGGGCCAAGGCTGTCCAGCAGGTCTTGGAACTGGTCGTCTCTGATTATGTGGCGTGGGGGGCAGTAGACGGCTGCGATGGTGGTATCTCCGGTGGGACTGAGGACTCTCACCTTGGCACACTGGACCCAATCCTCCTGATGAGCTGGCAGCTCAATATACTTGAGGCCGCTCTTGATAATGACTGCCGCTCCGCCACGAGCGGTGCCATTGGGGTGGTTAACTGAGATGACGTCGTAGCCAGCGATGGTGAAATAGGACCTTTGGGAAAAGTGGGTTTCGGACACGAGGAGGATGTCGACATAGTTGGTCTTTAAGTAGTGTTCGACCTCGGGCCTGCTTCTGCACAGACCATTAGCGTTCCATAACACTATATGGAGACTTATTTGCATTGTTTCGCCATTATTGACGTGAGCAACTGCGTCATGGCTGCAAATTGGTCAAGCATTTTCTCCATCATTACCTCCAGTCTGTCCAGTCTGGAGTTGGTTTGGCTCGGGACAGTGGGAGCTGTATCAAACTGCTGCTGTGGTTGATGGGCACCTCGTAGTGCGCTGGCGTAGCTGAGCCCTGGAATAGTTGCTGGAGCTGGTGCAGCTCGGTTGGTCGGCGGTACCATTGGCCTTGGCTTGGGAGTGTGCTGCTCCTTGGCCTTTTGGTAAACCTTGCAGCCTTTGTATGAGGCGGGATGGATTCCATTGCACAGGGCACAGCAAGCAGGTAGCTCCTTGGACTTGGTGCACACGTTGGAATGGTGGTCATCTCCGCACTTCACGCACTTGGGTGGGAGCCGGCAGTACTTCTGGGAGTGACCAAATCCCTGGCAGCGGTAGCACTGGAGTACGTCCTTGCTCTTGTGCGGGGGCTCGATGGTGACGACGGACTGGCATAGACGCTTGATGGCAAAGACGTCTTTGTTGCTGCTGGCGGGCTCCAGATTCACAAAGAACAGCGACATCGGCTTCTTGGTGGTGCGGCTGATGGCGTTCTTTATCTCGCGGCCTCGTACCACGTGTCCATGTACGGCGAGTGCCTCCTTGATCTCGTCAAACTCTGTGGAGTAGTGGAGTCCCTTGACGACTATTCTGTAGGCACGCTCATCCTTCGCCTGGAACGTCTGGTAGCGTATCTCGTTCTCGTTGAGGTAAGCCTTGAGCTTGGTGAAGCTGTCCTTGTCCTCCAGATTGACTCGGACACGACCGTCCCTGCCAGACTTGTAGTCAAACCGGAGATTTCCGATGGCCAGAGCAACGTCGGTGATAAATCCCTTGATGTTCGAGACATCAGGGACGAAGATCGGCGGTGGCTTTATGGTCTTCACGGGGGCATTGGGGACGGGGTCGGGATCGTCGAGGGTCTCCTCCTCTGCTTCATCGGCGTCCATGGTGTCGATGAGAGCGGCATATCTATTGGATGTCATGTGGGTCAGAGGGGTGGGCGTCAGCTGGCGGGGATTTCTTGTCGGGGCCTTGCGTCTGATCTCGCCCGGCTCCAAGCTGGACGAGCTGGTCTCTCCGTCGCTTCCACTGTCGCGTGCTGATGACGCCTTTAGCGTCTTGGGCGCTGATGGGCCGAGCTTGGCCTTGGAGCTCCTCCAGGCGTGAGCTGCCATTTGGGCTTGGTGGTGGCTGCGAGAGCTGCAGAGGCTGCGGGATCTGCTAGAGCACCAGATGGAAGTGAGGCTGAGGTAGCCATGATGCCTGATGAGGCTGCCGAGGGCAGCGACTGCGGCAGAAAGTGCAGTTAATTGTTTCTTTGCAATTGATAAAGCAACGGTAAATGAACACGTGCAGGCACACGTACACGCGAGTCAGCGCGTGTGTGTGAGTGTATTAGTGTCGAAGTCCAACGCGTGGCTGGCTCGACCAATCAGAAGGCGGCTGTCGAAAAAGTAAATAACGGCACTTTATACGATCTAATTAGTGACGCGCATGAATGGATTAACGAGATTCCTACTGTCCCTATCTACTATCTAGCGAAACCACAGCCAAGGAACGGGCTTGGAATAATTAGCGGGAAAGAAGACCCTTTGAGCTTGACTCTAATCTGGCAGTGTAAGGAGACATAAGAGGTGTAGAATAAGTGGGAGATATTAGATTTCGGTTTAGTATCGACAATGAAATACCACTACTCTTATTGTTTCCTTACTTACTTGATTAAATGGAACGTGTATCATTTCCTAGCCATTATACGGATATATTTATTATATCTTATGGTATTGGGTTTTGATGCAAGCTTCTTGATCAAAGTATCACGAGTTTGTTATATAATCGCAAACAAATTCTTTAATGAGAGAGTGCATTTATGTACTTTTGATTTAATAATTTGGTATAACTCCAATTACTCAGGTATGATCCAATTCAAGGACATTGCCAGGTAGGGAGTTTGACTGGGGCGGTACATCTCTCAAATAATAACGGAGGTGTCCCAAGGCCAGCTCAGTGCGGACAGAAACCACACATAGAGCAAAAGGGCAAATGCTGACTTGATCTCGGTGTTCAGTAAACACAGGGACAGCAAAAGCTCGGCCTATCGATCCTTTTGGTTTAAAGAGTTTTTAACAAGAGGTGTCAGAAAAGTTACCATAGGGATAACTGGCTTGTGGCGGCCAAGCGTTCATAGCGACGTCGCTTTTTGATCCTTCGATGTCGGCTCTTCCTATCATTGTGAAGCAAAATTCACCAAGCGTTGGATTGTTCACCCATGCAAGGGAACGTGAGCTGGGTTTAGACCGTCGTGAGACAGGTTAGTTTTACCCTACTAATGACAAAACGTTGTTGCGACAGCATTCCTGCGTAGTACGAGAGGAACCGCAGGTACGGACCAATGGCACAATACTTGTTCGAGCGAACAGTGGTATGACGCTACGTCCGTTGATTATGCCTGAACGCCTCTAAGGTCGTATCCGTGCTGGACTGCAATGATAAATAAGGGGCAATTTGCATTGTATGGCTTCTAAACCATTAAAAGTTTGTTATTCATTTAATAGACGACAATGGATGTGATGCCAATGTTACGTATAACATAGTAAATTGGGAGGATCTTCGATCACCTGATGCCGCGCTAGTTATATATTAAAACATTATTTAATACAATGACAAAGCCTAGAATCAATTGTAAACGACTTTTATAACAGGCAAGGTGTTGTAAGTGGTTGAGCAGCTGCCATACTGCGATCCACTGAAGCTTATCCTTTGCTTGATGATTCGACAATTAAAAAAATCGATCAATAAACACACACATATTAATATGTAAAGATATATAAATATATATATATATTTACAGGGATGGTATGTATATGCTATGTATAATATATATGTCTATGGGCATAAAATATTATATATAATGTATAACATATGATATCTGTATTTTTATACATATATGATTTATGAAAATTTCATTTGAAATGGTAGCCAAATGTCTCGTCATCATATTAGTGACGTATTTAAAAGACTTAAATGTATGTATATATGAAATATATATAATAGAAATATATTATATATAATTTCATTGATTTATATAAAGTTTAAATAAAATAAAAATGGTAGCCAATTGTCTCGTCATCATATTAGTGACGTATATGAAAAGATTTAATGAGATTCTTACTGTGTCCGTAAGCTTCAATATAATATTACAACTTATAGCTTGTGATTGTAAATTTGTGAATGAAAATGTGTTGGAGAAACAATTTTGTATTAACAAAACTTAATTAAAAATGCATTAATCTGTGAAGTATATTAAAGAAATTTTGATTAACGGCGATACTCTAAATATGATTATATCGGTAGCCAATTGTCTCGTCATCATACTAGTGACGCATTTGATAAGATTTAATGAGGTTCTTACTGTGTCCGTAAGTTGTTTCGATGTAATATTATAACTTATAGCTTGTGTTAAAAAATTTGAATGGAAATGTGTTGGAGAAATAATTTTGTCTTAACACTTAATAAAAAAAAAGAAATTCATTTCTGGAGTATATTAAAGAAATTTTGATAAACGTATATATTTAAAATATGTATATATCGGTAGCCAATTGTCTCGTCATCATAATAGTGACGCATTTGAAAAGATTTATTGAGATTCTTACTGTGTCCCTAAGTTTCTACATAATATTATAGCTTGTGATTATAAATTTGTGCATGAAAATATGTTGAAGAAATAATTTTGGTGTGATTGAAACAATAAGATAATATATTATTTTCTGATGTATATTAAAATATGTTTATATTGGTAGCCAACTGTCTTGTCATCAAAATAGTGACGCATTTGAAAAGATTTAACGAGATTCTCTTACTGTGCCCCGTAAGCCTCTCTATTATATTATAATATTATAGCTTGTGATTATAATTTGTTCATGAAAATATGAACATATTTTGATAAACGTCGGTATTTAAAGTATGACAAAGGAATTTCAAAATAAATTTAACTTTCACTTAAAAAAAAAAGTAAAAGTGACTAGAAAAATTCAACTTTCCTATGTCATAACCATACTATATGACAAAAAAAACAAAAGTCAACTCTCATATAACACATAAATTTCATACGACAAGTAAAATTTAACTTTATTATGTCACAACCATATTAACACAACAATTTCATATGACTACAAAATAAAGTCAAATTTCACATGACATAAAAATTTCATATTCACATGACATAAGAATTTTATATGACACGAAAAATTCAAACATATAAAATTTCATATGACTACAAAAAAAAAGTCAAATTTCTCATGACAAGAAAAATTCAACTTTTATTTAGTCAAAACCATATTATATGACAAATAAAAAGTCAACTCTCATATAACACATAAATTTCATATGACTAGTAAAATTTAACTATTATTTGTCATAGCCATATTATACGACAAAAATTAAACAAATCTCATATAACACAACAATTTCATATGACTACAAAATAAAGTCAAATTTCACATGACATAAAAATTTCATATTCACATGACATAAGAATTTCATATGACACGAAAAATTCAAACATATAAATTTCATATGACTACAAAAAAAAGTCAAATTTCATATGACATAAAAATTTCATATGACAAGAAAAATTCAACTCATATAACACATAAATTTCATATGACTACAAAGAAAAGAGTCAAATTTTATATGACAAGTAAAATTTAACTATTATTTGTCATAACCATATTATATGACAATAATTAAACACATCTCATTTAAATAAAAATTCAAATTAAAATACAAAGAAAAAAAAAATTTTCACATGACATAAAAAATTTCATATGACGCAAAAAATTCAAACAAAAAATTTCATATGACTACAAAAAAAAGTTCAATTTTTAGGACATGTAAAATTCAACATTTATTTGTCATAACCATATAATATGACAAGAATTAAACAAACTCATATAACATAAAAATTTCATATAAATACAAAAAAAGGCAAATTTCACATGACATAAAAATTTCATATGACTAGAAAAATTCAAACATAAAAATTTCATATGACTACAAAATAAAAGTCAAATTTCATGACATAAAAATATCATATGACAAGAAAAATTCAACTTTCTTAAGTCACAGCCATATTTTATGACAAAACAAAGTCAACTCCCAAATAATATAAAATTTCATATGACTACAAAAAAGTTAAATTTTATGACATGTAAAATTCAACATTTTTTTGTCATAACCATATAATATGACAAGAATTAAACAAATCATATAACATAAAAATTTCTTATAAATACAAAAAAAGGCAAATTTCACAAGACATAAGAATTTCATATGACACGAAAAATTCAAACATATAAAATTTCATATGACTACAAAAAAAAGTCAAATTTCATATGACATAAAAATTTCATATGACAAGAAAAATTCAACTATCATATAACACATAAATTTCATATGACTACAAAGAAAAGAGTCAAATTTTATATGACAAGTAATATTTAACTATTATTTGTCATAACCATATTATATGACAATAATTAAACACATCTCATTTAAATAAAAATTCAAATTAAAATACAAAAAAAAAAAATCAATTTTCACATGACATAAAAATTTCATATGACGCAAAAAATTCAAACAAAAAAATTTCATATGACTACAAAAAAAAGTTAAATTTCTTAGGACATGTAAAATTCAACATTTATTTGTCATAACCATATAATATGACAAGAATTAAACAAACTCATATAACATAAAAATTTCATATAAATACAAAAAAAGGCAAATTTCACATGACATAAAAATTTCATATGACTAGAAAAATTCAAACATAAAAATTTCATATGACTACAAAATAAAAGTCAAATTTCTCATGACATAAAAATATCATATGACAAGAAAAATTCAACTTTCTTAAGTCACAGCCATATTTTATGACAAAACAAAGTCAACTCCCAAATAATATAAAAATTTCATATGACTACAAAATAAAGTTAAATTTCTTATGACATGTAAAATTCAACATTTATTTGTCATAACCATATAATATGACAAGAATTAAACAAACTTATATAACATACAAATTTTATAAATACAAAAAAAGGCAAATTTCACAAGACATAAAATTTCATATGACACGAAAATTCAAACATAAAATTTCATATGACTACAAAAAAGAGACAAATTTCATATGACAAGTAAAATTCATATGACAAGAAAAATTCAACCTCATATAACACATAAATTTCATATGACTACAAAGAAAAGAGTCAAATTTTATATGACAAGTAATATTTAACTATTATTTGTCATAACCATATTATATGACAATAATTAAACACATCTCATTTAAATAAAAATTCAAATTAAAATACAAAAAAAAAAATCAATTTTCACATGACATAAAAATTTCATATGACGCAAAAAATTCAAACAAAAAAATTTCATATGACTACAAAAAAAGTTAAATTTTAGGACATGTAAAATTCAACATTTATTTGTCATAACCATATAATATGACAAGAATTAAACAAACTCATATAACATAAAAAATTTCATATAAATACAAAAAAAGGCAAATTTCACATGACATAAAAATTTCATATGACTAGAAAAATTCAAACATAAAAATTTCATATGACTACAAAATAAAAGTCAAATTTCTCATGACATAAAAATATCATATGACAAGAAAAATTCAACTTTCTTAAGTCACAGCCATATTTTATGACAAAACAAAGTCAACTCCCAAATAATATAAAAATTTCATATGACTACAAAAGTTAAATTTTATGACATGTAAATTCAACATTTTTTGTCATAACCATATAATATGACAAGAATTAAACAAATCTCATATAACATAAAATTTTATAAATACAAAAAAAGGCAAATTTCACAAGACATAAGAATTTCATATGACACGAAAATTCAAACATATAAAATTTCATATGACTACAAAAAAAAAGTCAAATTTCATATGACATAAAATTTCATATGACAAGAAAAATTCAACTATCATATAACACATAAATTTCATATGACTACAAAGAAAAGAGTCAAATTTTATATGACAAGTAATATTTAACTATTATTTGTCATAACCATATTATATGACAATAATTAAACACATCCCATTTAAATAAAAATTCAAATTAAAATACAAAAAAAAAAATCAATTTTCACATGACATAAAAATTTCATATGACGCAAAAAATTCAAACAAAAAATTTCATATGACTACAAAAAAAGTTAAATTTTAGGACATGTAAAATTCAACATTTATTTGTCATAACCATATAATATGACAAGAATTAAACAAATCTCATATAACATAAAAATTTCATATAAATACAAAAAAAGGCAAATTTCACATGACATAAAAATTTCATATGACTAGAAAAATTCAAACATAAAAATTTCATATGACTACAAAATAAAAGTCAAATTTCTCATGACATAAAAATATCATATGACAAGAAAATTCAACTTCTTAAGTCACAGCCATATTTTATGACAAAACAAAGTCAACTCCCAAATAATATAAAATTTCATATGACTACAAAATAAAGTTAAATTTCTATGACATGTAAAATTCAACATTTATTTGTCATAACCATATAATATGACAAGAATTAAACAAATCTCATATAACATACAAATTTCTTATAAATACAAAAAAAAGGCAAATTTCACAAGACATAAAATTTCATATGACACGAACAATTCAAACATAAATATTTCATATGACTACAACAAAAGAGACAAATTTCATATGACAAGTAAAATTCAACTTTCATTTTTTTATAACCATATTATATGACAAAAATAACAATTCTCAAATAACAATAAAAATTTCATATGACTACAAGAAAAGTCAAATTTCATATGACATAAAAATTCTATATGACAAGAAAAATTCAACTTTCTTATGTCATAACTATATTATATGACAAATAAAATCAACTCCATAAAATAAAAAAATTTCATATGACCACAAAAATAAATCATATTTGATATAAGTAAAATTATATTTTCATATGACAGACATTTAAATAAACAATATAATAGAGTACTTTCATATGACTCATATGACATAGATATTTTATAACATGCATTTATGCATGAAAACAGATCGTCCTTTGAAAAATGGTAAATTTTAGAAAGCGTGGCAAACCTATATAGGTGGAGTGGTGTCGCGCAAGGCAAGTCATATGAAAAATTTAACATACCGAAATTATATGACGGTGGAGTGTTGTCTTGCCGGCATTGGATATTTATAATGTGTGGTGCAAAATAATGAAGTTTAATAGTGCATATATATATTGATGCATGCATTGATTAAATTAAGAGGTAGCATTTGAAAAACTAATTGATTTTAGAAAGCGTGGCAAAAAACCTATATAGTTGAATTAATGTCGCGCAAGGCAAGTCATATGAAAAAATTTAACATACCGAAATATATGACGGTGGAGTGTTGTCTTGCCGACATTGGGTATTTATAATGTGTGGTGCAAAAATAATGAAGTTTAATAGTGCATTAAATTAAGAGGTAGCATTTGAAAAATAATTGAATTTTAGAAAGCGTGGCAAAAAAACCAGCACATAAACTTTCATTAAAATGAAACCAACAGTTTTATATATAATTGGTTGGTGGTTTGAGTGATACCGGTTGGAAAATTGAATTACATATGTTTTCGATTCTCCAATGCAAGGGCAGTGTACATTATGTATAGTATATTGAATTAAAAAATTAAACTTTAACACAATGTAAATATATTGTGGATAAAGGTTTTATTTAATATAATATTTATTAACACATATATACAAATGTAGATAAATTATCAATTTGTAATCAAAATTAAATAAATTTTTTATTCAATTTATTTTGAATTTAAATAATGTACGTTATTGAATTTATATTAGAGTAAGTGTAAATATAAAGATATTTTGAACAAATTAATATGTATATATTTTGTATATATATATATTTATAAAAAAAAAATGTGTAAGTTTTTTTATAATAACGAAACATGATAGCTATTTAAATGTTAGCCATATTCGTTCTCTATATGCATGTCATATTTATTCAAAAAATGTTAATGAGTTGTCATGTCTATTACATATTTAAAATATTTATATGTGTAAAATGTTTACACATAGAAAAATGGCTTATTATTCTAGTTGATCCTGCCAGTAGTTATATGCTTGTCTCAAAGATTAAGCATGCATGTCTAAGTACACACGAAATAAAAGAAGTGAAACCACTTAAAAGGCTCATTATATCAGTTATGGTTCCTTAGATCGTTAACAGTTACTTGGATAACTGTGGTAATTTAAAGCTAATACATGCGAACAAAACACGGACCTTTTGGAACGTGTGCTTTTATGAGGCTAAAACAAAGCGATCGCCAAGATCGTTACACTAGTTGAACTCTAGATAACATGCAGATCGTATGGTCTTGTACCGACGACAGATCTTTCAAATGTCTGCCCTATCATTAGTGGTAGTATCTAGGACTACCATGGTTTGCAATGGGTAACGGGGAATCAGGTTCGATTCCGGAGGGAGCCTGAGAAACAGCTACCACATCTAAGGAAGGCAGCAGGCGCGTAAATTACCCTCCCAGCTCGGGAGGTAGTGACGAAAAATAACAATACAGGACTCCTATCCGAGGCCCTGTAATTGGAATGAGTACTTTTGTAGTATGTTGTATGCCAAATGAGCATATGCCCACAGTATTGTAGAGTATACAATATAACAAGTGGTCATATGCCCAACTAAAGTAAGAGTAATAACTCATAACATAGCGACACTTTGTTGCTATGTTTATACAATCATAAATATACATACGTGCAGTAATAGGATCCGTCACTTATGCGGACTGACCGCAGCGTGGATCGCTAGTAAGCACTTCTTGAGTATGTACCATCAGTACATATATATATATATACATAACTACATTGGCATATATGTACTGCAACTCTCTCTGCCGACGCTCTTAGCGGCAGAGCTCATAGAATACTGTATGTAATAAAAATATAAACTAAATAAAACTGAGAGAACACTCTCGATCAAGCCTTAAGACGAATAAGACGTCTTTTCATTAATAACAAAATGCTTAACTTTAACTTAACTTAACATGGCGACCGTGACCAGGTTCCTGCAAAATGTTAAAACGAAAAGTAAAAAGTAAAGAAATTAACAATTAAAAAGAAGTGAAAAGTGACAGTGTATGGCAAACGACACACAATTAAAATTAATTACGCGCTGTCGATCTGCATAAGTTCAATGAAGAAACAGTCATAAAAGTTCACGTGTGGGCGAAATTGCGACTCATCGAGCCCATAGGCCCAGGACAGCAGCAGCGAAGCAGCAGTAACAAGCGGTAACTACAAAACGTGGAAAGTGAGGTGTGCAGGCCGCCCACTTCACCGCCGCTGGAAAAAAATACCTAATGCGGGGTAGGCAGGCCGCCCACTCCGCCGTCGCTGGAATTATACATACCGCCTATGTCTTCAAGTGAGGTGCAGGCCGCCCACTTCACCGCCGCTGGAAAATAAAACCTAATGCGGGGTAGGCAGACCGCCCTCCGCCGTCGCTGGAATTTAAGAACCGTTCATGTCTTCAAGTGAGGTGTGCAGGCCGCCCACTTCACCGCCGCTGGAAAATAAATACCCAATGCGGGGTAGGCAGGCCGCCCACTCCGCCGTCGCTGAATTCAGTCAGAGCAGATCGCTCTGCAAGATACTGCTCCTGTCGAGCAAAGGGACGCACCAACACTACAAGAGGCTCTGGAGCTGTGTCCCACCGATGGACCACGCCCACTCACGATAGCTGAGTACAGGGCCAGGAATTCAAAGAAGGAGAAACCCCAGAAGAAAAGGGGCGGCGTCCGAAGGAAGTTACTCCACCAGCGCCGGATGGAGCTCACACTGATGAACCTATACATCTGAGGAGGACCGACAACGTTGCAAAGAACGTCTGGACAACATTAATAACCAACTTTGCAAGGGTGCAAAGCAACGCAAATGAGCTGCATTTTGCCAAAGCTCTTTGCCATTAGATATAAACCTAAAACAATCAAACCATAGCATTTTGATATGCTGTTTGAGAAACACTAACCACTGATAGGCTTTTACTAAAATCATACGGTTGGACGTTGATTTGTATAAATAAAATTGTGAGCCAACCGTATGCATCTAACAACAAAATAACTTTTCCACGTCTCTGGCGCACTGGGTATACCAGTTGCGAATTTTTTTTTCTCTTTTAAAATTGCTAAAGAAGAATATGATGAGGTTCAATTAATTAAAAAAATTTTTAATAAAATAAAATTTTGAAAGAAAATTTTTTTTAAAAAAAAAACATTTATAAATTTTTATTAATAACACAAAATTTTTTTTACAAAAAAATATCAAAAAAAAGAGCCAAACAAAATAATGAGAATCTTTAGTCAATAGACAGTTTAAAAATTTTTTTTTCATATAGATTAACCTTTAAGTCTTCTTCACATTTGATGATTTCAAATGCTATATCTAAAACAGACAGTTTAGCAGATACAGAAACAATGTTGGACCATCAGTCCAAAGTAGCGGATTCCACCGCAAATGTTATTAACAATGTCGAAACAGCGACAATCGACTTAAAGCTAATAACAATATTAATAATTATAATTGTCGTTTTGCTACTGGCAAACACATTTACAAAACTTTATAAGCTGCATAATAGATGCATAAAGAAAAAATATTTGAGCAGAGCCATTGACCTAGACAAAGTTTAAAAAAAAAAAAATTTTTTTTACTTTTATTAGTAATAAATAAATGCAGATAAAATAAGCCATGAACTTAACTTAACATACTATGAATATAATTCATTCTTTGGACAACTAATAAACATTTAAGTGCGACTGCATCGCTAAAACATACAATAATAGTATGGAATGGAGTATATTAGAAAAGAAAATTAATGACGCCAAAGAACGCTTTGAAAAGTCATATAAATGTATCAATAAAGATATAGTTATCAAATCAGATACACTAATATACCACGTCAACAATTTAGTTGTCCAATTTAATAAAATCACTCAAGTTGTAAGTTCTTATGAAAGTAAGCTAACTAGTGATCATCATAAACAGTGCTTAAAAGTAATTCAATCCTTGCAAACAAGGTTAAAAAGTGTTAGCACTAGACGAAACATTGAAATAAATGTTCCGGAAAGCATAAGTTCATTGGTTTATTTTGACGAAACACAATTAGACAATATAGACGAGTCTAAACCCCTTTTAGATATTGAAACTGAAAGCGACTCGAATCAACAGAAGAAAACACAATGGCTAACCAAGTAGCCTTAGACAGGGAATACGTGAGGCAGGTTTCTTCTTCAGTCCCTGAATTTGATGGTAAAAAGCTATCATTAAACAGATTCCTAACTGCTTTACGCATTGTGGAAAGAACTAAAGGCGACCAGGAGGATATAGCAGTTGAGGTTATTAAGTCAAAAATAACCGGCACGATTCTGTACAAAGTACAAAACGAATATACTATATATATATATATATATATAAAAATAACACTAATAATCATTTTATATTAAATAACTACAATATATTACGTTATTTTTTTTAAAAGGAGGTGTAGTATGTTGTATGCCAAATGAGCACATGCCTACAGTATTATAGAGTATACAAATATAACAAGTGGTCATATGCCCAACTTTAAAGTAAGAGTAATAACTCATAACATAGCGACACTTTGTTGCTATGTTTATACAATCATAAATATACATACGTGCAGTAATAGGATCCGCTCCATATGCGACTGACCGCAGCGTGGACTGGCGTAAGCACTTTTGAGTATGTGCCATCAGTACATACATAATATTATATACATAACTGCACATTGGCATATATGTACTGCAACTCTCTCTCTCTGCCGCTCTTGGCGGCAGAGCTCATAGAATACTGTATGTAATAAATTTCAAACTCAAACTAAATAAAACTGAGAGAACACTCTCGATCAAGCCTTAAGACGAATAAGACGTCTTTTCATTAATAACAAAATGCTTAACTTTAACAACTTAACACTTTAAATCCTTTGAAGGACCTATTGAGGGCAAGTCTGTGCCAGCAGCCGCGGTAATTCCAGCTCAATAGCGTATATTAAAGTTGTTGCGGTTAAAACGTTCGTAGTTGAACTTGTGCTTCATACGGGTAGTGCAACTTACAATTGTAGTTAGTACTATACCTTTATGTATGTAGCGTATTACTGGTGGAGTTCTTATATGTAATTAAATACTTGTATTTTTTTTATATGTTCCTCCTATTTAAAAACCTGCATTAGTGCTCTTCATCGAGTGTTATTGTGGGCCGGTACAATTACTGAACAAATTAGAGTGCTTAAAGCAGGCTTCAAATGCCTGAATATTCTGTGCATGGATAATGAAATAAGACCTCTGTTCTGCTTTCATTGGTTTTCAGATCAAGAGGTAATGATTAATAGAAGCAGTTTGGGGTATTAGTATTACGACGCGAGAGGTGAAATTCTTGGACCGTCGTAAGACTAACTTAAGCAGCATTGCAAAGATGTTTTCTATTAATCAAGAACGAAAGTTAGAGGTTCTGAAGGCGATCAGATACCGCCCTAGTTCTAACCATATAAACGATGCCAGCTAGCAATTGGGTGTAGCTACTTTATGGCTCTCTCAGTCGCTTCCCGGAAACCAAAGCTTTTTGGGCTCTGGGAAAGTATGGTTGCAAGCTGAAACTTAAAGGAATTGACGGAAGGCACCACCAGGAGTGGAGCCTGCGGCTAATTTGACTCAACGGGAAAAACTTACCAGGTCCGAACATAAGTGTGTAAGACAGATTGATAGCTCTTTCTCTCAGATCTATGGTGGTGGTGCATGGCCGTTCTTAGTTCGTGGAGTGATTTGTCTGGTGAATTCCGATAACGAACGAGACTCAAATATATTAAATAGATATCTTCAGGTTATGGTGTTGAAGTTTATTTAGCCTTCATTCATGGTGGCAGTAAAATGTTTATGTGTTTGAATGTGTTTATATAAATTGGAGCCGTACCTGTTGGTTTGTCCCATTACTGCAGGACATAGCTTCTTAAATGGACAAATGCGTCTAGCAATAATGAGATTGAGTAACAGGTCCGTGATGCCCTTAGATGTCCTGGGCTGCACGTGCGCTACATTGAAAGTATCAACGTGTATTTCCTAGACCGAGAGGATCCGCAAACCGCTGAACCACTTTCATGCTTGGGATTGTGAACTGAAACTGTCACATGAACTTAAAATTCCCAGTAAGTGTGAGTCATTAACTCGCATTGATTACGTCCTGCCTTTACACCGCCCGTCGCTACTACCGGTTGAATTATTTGTGAGGTCTCCGGACGTGATCCTGCGGACGCCTTGTGGTAGTGGCTGGTTGTTTCAAAAGTTGACCGAACTTATTATTTAAGGAAGTAAAAGTCGTGTAAGGTTTCTGTAGGTGAACCTGGTGAAGGATCATTATTGTACAATGCATCTAACCGTTAATAAAATAAAATTTTTTTTTCATTAATATATAGAAATATATTTTAACGAAAAATAAAAGAAAATTTTTAATTATCAATAATAAAAATAAAATAATTTACTTTGCTCAAACATTTGAAATTGTATTGTAATGTATATTTTGATACAATAAAAATCACTTTGTTATAAATTTTATTTGTCATATTAATATTGTTATAAATGTATTTTACATTTTTATGTGTTTTAAAGATAAATTATTAACTGCGTGTATATGTGCCATAATATACATGCGTTGCACAAATGTATTGTTCATTATTAACATGCGCATACATTGTATAAACGCAACAACCTAAAAATTATAATGCTGTACCTGTTTGTTCAGGTTAATGCTTTATCATATATCGATTTAATACAATTAAATATATTTTTATATAGCTGTCATATACCGTATTTCATTGATTATATGTAAAACTAAGATATTTCGCAACATTTTTAGGTATAAAAATCTATTGAAGGAATGATATATCCCAGTAAAATGGTGTATTTTAATTTCTTTCAATAAAGAATATATATAACGTAATGAAT
>NW_022995378.1:99446-109446 GCF_004354385.1 Drosophila innubila
AAGGATAATGATTGTCGCGATATGAGGCAACGAGAAGGAAGGCAGTCGATACGTTCAGCCACGTCGCCAAACGTCTGTTGCCGCGCCAACGGCATGATTGTTTGTTGTCGTTACGCCGTCGTCTGTTTGTTCAACCGCGAATTCATACGTCGCCGGCACCATTAACGGAGATAACGAGCAACATGTCGTTAAATGTTAACACCATAGCGTCATTGTTTTAAACCAGCCGCCATGATTTTTATTTCACCATACGTCGTCCAAAGCCATTTTACGGCGCTGTATGTCGCCTGTTGCCGTTCACGCGAACGGAAAAGCCACGCCGTTGACGCGAGCCATTGTCGTCCTCGTTATGTTCTGCGTCACCATCCTGCCAACGCGACCACGAAATGTCCAAACGTTTCACGTTCACGAACCGCCATGACGTCATATGGCGAAACGTTATTACCGGCATCACGCGCTGATATGCAGCGATAAGGTAACACATAAGATATATGGCGCAGCGAGAGAGCGATGCAGAGAGAAGATAACAGGCGAAGGATGATACCACATACGCCGTCGTCAGGCGTAAGAACACATGTCACGTATACGTTCACCGTCACTTCCGCAATATTACGGTTACGAAATGACAATGGTACAGAATGATAATAAACAGCATACAGCTAGATACCCAGCGTATAGAATATGAAGGACGGCGATGCCAGCATCACACCGTATATAACACGTTAAAAACTGATGCGAAATGGCGCACCACGCATGCGCCACAATGTTGTCGTACGCCATGATACACGGTGCCACCATGCCACGATGTAACCAGCCAGTACTGTCACGAAAATGGCATGGCGCATCACGCGTCCCACGTCGATTTACGGCGATCAGGCAAACAACCGTCGTTCCGAAAATACGTCGTTTTAAATCAACGTATAGAGAGATAAGTGGATAGATAAAAGGCGTTGATACGGCAGATAAGATGGCAGACATCACGCATGTCGTTATATAAACGATACGATAACGAACCATGTTCACAACGTCATGCTTACGTGCCATATGAAATTTTATTGTTATTTGAGCATATCGTTTATTTTGCCTGTATAATATGGTTATAAAACGAAAGTTGAATTACTTGTCATATGAACTTTCTCTTTTGTTGTAGTCATATGAAATTTATGTTTGAATTGTTCGTCAATGAAATTTTTATGTCTTGTGAAATTGCCTTTTTGGTGTATTTATAAGAAATTTGTATGTTATATGAGATTTTGTTTTAATCTTGCATATTATATGGTTTGCCATGACAAATAAAATGTTGAATCTTTACATGTCATAAGAAATTTAACTTTATTTTGTAGTCATATGAAATTTTTATATATTTGGAGTTGACTTTGTTTTGTCATAAAATATGGCTGTGACTTAAGAAAGTTGAATTTTCTGCTTGGCATGATATTTTTTATGTCATGAGAACTGACTTTTATTTTGTAGTCATATGAAATTTTTTATGTTTGAATTTTTCTAGTCATATGAACTTTATGTCATGTGAAATCTTCTTTGTATTTATATGAAATTTTTATGTTATATGAGATTATTTTAATCTTTGCATATTATATGGTTATGACAAATAAATGTTGAATTTTACATGTCCTAAAAATTTAACTTTTTTTGTAGCATATGAAATTTTTGTTTGAATTTTTTGCGTCATATGAAATTTTATGTCATGTGAAATTGATTTTTTTTTTTTGATTTGAATTTTTATTTAATGAGATGTGTTTAATTATTCATATATTATATTATGATAAATAATAGTTAAATTTTACTTGTCATATAAATTTGACTTTTCTTTGTAGTCATATGAAATTTATGTGTCAATGAGATGTTGAATTTTTCTTGTCATATAGATTTTACTTGTCATGAAATTTGTCTCTTTGTAGTCATATGAAATATGTTTTAATTGTTCGCATATGAAATTTTATGTCTTGTAAATCCTTTTTTTTATTTATAAGAAATTTGTATGTTATATGAGTTGTTTAATTCTTGTCATATTATATGGTTATGACAAATAAATTTGAATTTACATGTCATAAGAATTTAACTTTATTTTGTAGTCATATGAAATTTTATATTATTTGGGAGTTGACTTTTGTTTTGTCATAAAATATGGCTGTGACTTAAGAAAGTTGAATTTTTCTTGTCATATATTTTTATGTCATGAGAATTTGACTTTATTTTGTAGTCATATGAAATTTTATGTTTGAATTTTCTAGTCATATGAAATTTTATGTCATGTGAAATTGCTTTTTTTTATATGAAATTTTTATGTTATATGAGATTTGTTTAATTCTTGTCATATTATATGGTTATGACAAATAAATGTTGAATTTTACATGTCCTAAGAAATTTAACTTTTTTTGTAGTCATATGAAATTTTTTTTTTGAATTTTTTGCGTCATATGAAATTTTTATGTCATGTGAAAATTGATTTTTTTTTTTTTGTATTTTAATTTGAATTTTTATTTAAATGAGATGTGTTTAATTATTGTCATATAATATGGTTATGACAAATAATAGTTAAATATTACTTGTCATATAAAATTTGACTCTTTTCTTTGTAGTCATATGAAATTTATGTGTTATATGATAGTTGAATTTTTCTTGTCATATGAAATTTTTATGTCATATGAATTTGACTTTTGTAGTCATATGAAATTTTATATGTTTGAATTTTTCGTGTCATATGAAATTCTTATGTCTTGTGAATTTGCCTTTTTTTGTATTTATAAGAAATTTTTATGTTATATGAGATTTGTTTAATTCTTGTCATATTATATGGTTATGACAAAAAAATGTTGAATTTTACATGTCATAAGAAATTTAACTTTTGTAGTCATATGAAATTTTTTATATTATTTGGGAGTTGACTTTGTTTTGTCATAAAATATGGCTGTGACTTAAGAAAGTTGAATTTTTCTTGTCATATGATATTTTTATGTCATGAGAAATTTGACTTTATTTTGTAGTCATATGAAATTTTTATGTTTGAATTTTTCTAGTCATATGAAATTTTTTATGTCATGTGAAATTTTTTTTTGTATTTATATGAAATTTTTATGTTTATGAGATTTGTTTAATTCTTGTCATATTATATGGTTATGACAAATAAATGTTGAATTTACATGTCCTAAGAAATTTAACTTTTTTTGTAGTCATATGAAATTTTTTGTTTGAATTTTTGCGTCATATGAAATTTTTATGTCATGTAAAATTGATTTTTTTTTTTGTATTTTAATTTGAATTTTATTTAAATGAGATGTGTTTAATTATTGTCATATAATATGGTTATGACAAATAATAGTTAAATATTACTTGTCATATAAAATTTGACTCTTTTCTTTGTAGTCATATGAAATTTATGTGTTATATGAGAGTTGAATTTTTCTTGTCATATGAATTTTACTTGTCATATGAAATTTGTCTTTTTTTGTAGTCATATGAAATTTTATGTTTGAATTTTCGTGTCATATGAAATTTTATGTCTTGTGAAATTTGCCTTTTTTTGTATTTATAAGAAATTTTATGTTATATGAGATTTGTTTAATTCTTGTCATATTATATGGTTATGACAAAAAATGTTGAATTTTACATGTCATAAGAAATTTAACTTTTTGTAGTCATATGAAATTTTATATTATTTGGGAGTTGACTTTGTTTTGTCATAAAATATGGCTGTGACTTAAGAAAGTTGAATTTTTCTTGTCATATGATATTTTTATGTCATGAGAAATTTGACTTTTATTTTGTAGTCATATGAAATTTTTATGTTTGAATTTTTCTAGTCATATGAAATTTTTATGTCATGTGAAATTTGCCTTTTTTTTGTATTTATATGAAATTTTTATGTTATATGAGATTTGTTTAATTCTTGTCATATTATATGGTTATGACAAATAAATGTTGAATTTTACATGTCCTAAGAAATTGAACTTTTTTTTGTAGTCATATGAAATTTTTTTGTTTGAATTTTTTGCGTCATATGAAATTTTATGTCATGTGAAAATTGATTTTTTTTTTTGTATTTTAATTTGAATTTTTATTTAAATGAGATGTGTTTAATTATTGTCATATAATATGGTTATGACAAATAATAGTTAAATATTACTTGTCATATAAAATTTGACTCTTTTCTTTGTAGTCATATGAAATTTATGTGTTATATGATAGTTGAATTTTTCTTGTCATATGAAATTTTTATGTCATATGAAATTTTTATGTCATATGAAATTTGACTTTTTTTTGTAGTCATATGAAATTTTATATGTTTGAATTTTTCGTGTCATATGAAATTCTTATGTCTTGTGAAATTTGCCTTTTTTTGTATTTATAAGAAATTTTTATGTTATATGAGATTTGTTTAATTCTTGTCATATTATATGGTTATGACAAAAAATGTTGAATTTTACATGTCATAAGAAATTTAACTTTTGTAGTCATATGAAATTTTTATATTATTTGGGAGTTGACTTTGTTTTGTCATAAAATATGGCTGTGACTTAAGAAAGTTGAATTTTTCTTGTCATATGATATTTTATGTCATGAGAAATTTGACTTTTATTTTGTAGTCATATGAAATTTTATGTTTGAATTTTTCTAGTCATATGAAATTTTTGTCATGTGAAATTTGCCTTTTTTGTATTTATATGAAATTTTTATGTTATATGAGATTTGTTTAATTCTTGTCATATTATATGGTTATGACAAATAAATGTTGAATTTTACATGTCCTAAGAAATTGAACTTTTTTTGTAGTCATATGAAATTTTTTTGTTTGAATTTTTTTGCGTCATATGAAATTTTATGTCATGTGAAAATTGATTGTTTTTTCTTTGTATTTTAATTTGAATTTTTATTTAAATGAGATGTGTTTAATTATTGTCATATAATATGGTTATGACAAATAATAGTTAAATTTTACTTGTCATATAAAATTTGACTCTTTTCTTTGTAGTCATATGAAATTTATGTGTTATATGAGAGTTGAATTTTTCTTGTCATATGAAATTTTTATGTCATATGAAATTTGACTTTTTTTTGTAGTCATATGAAATTTATATGTTTGAATTTTTCGTGTCATATGAAATTCTTATGTCATGTGAATATGAAATTTTTATGTCATGTGAAATTTGACTTTATTTTGTAGTCATATGAAATTGTTGTGTTATATGAGATTTGTTTAATTTTTGTCGTATAATATGGCTATGACAAATAATAGTTAAATTTTACTAGTCATATGAAATTTATGTGTTATATGAGAGTTGACTTTTTATTTGTCATATAATATGGTTTTGACTAAATAAAAGTTGAATTTTTCATGAGAAATTTGACTTTTTTTTGTAGTCATATGAAATTTTATATGTTTGAATTTTTCGTGTCATATAAAATTCTTATGTCATGTGAATATGAAATTTTATGTCATGTGAAATTTGACTTTATTTTGTAGTCATATGAAATTGTTGTGTTAATATGGTTGTGACATAATAAAGTTAAATTTTACTTGTCGTATGAAATTTATGTGTTATATGAGAGTTGACTTTGTTTTTTGTCATATAGTATGGTTATGACATAGGAAAGTTGAATTTTCTAGTCACTTTTACTTTTTTTTTAAGTGAAAGTTAAATTTATTTTGAAATTCCTTTGTCATACTTTAAATACCGACGTTTATCAAAATATGTTCATATTTTCATGAACAAATTATAATCACAAGCTATAATATTATAATATAATAGAGAGGCTTACGGGGCACAGTAAGAGAATCTCGTTAAATCTTTTCAAATGCGTCACTATTTTGATGACAAGACAGTTGGCTACCAATATAAACATATTTTAATATACATCAGAAAATAATATATTATCTTATTGTTTCAATCACACCAAAATTATTTCTTCAACATATTTTCATGCACAAATTTATAATCACAAGCTATAATATTATGTAGAAACTTAGGGACACAGTAAGAATCTCAATAAATCTTTTCAAATGCGTCACTATTATGATGACGAGACAATTGGCTACCGATATATACATATTTTAAATATATACGTGTTTATCAAAATTTCTTTAATATACTCCAGAAATGAATTTCTTTTTTTTTTTATTAAGTGTTAAGACAAAATTATTTCTCCAACACATTTCCATTCACAAATTTTTTAACACAAGCTATAAGTTATAATATTACATCGAAACAACTTACGGACACAGTAAGAACCTCATTAAATCTTATCAAATGCGTCACTAGTATGATGACGAGACAATTGGCTACCGATATAATCATATTTAGAGTATCGCCGTTAATCAAAATTTCTTTAATATACTTCACAGATTAATGCATTTTTAATTAAGTTTTGTTAATACAAAATTGTTTCTCCAACACATTTTCATTCACAAATTTACAATCACAAGCTATAAGTTGTAATATTATATTGAAGCTTACGGACACAGTAAGAATCTCATTAAATCTTTTCATATACGTCACTAATATGATGACGAGACAATTGGCTACCATTTTTATTTTATTTAAACTTTATATAAATCAATGAAATTATATATAATATATTTCTATTATATATATTTCATATATACATACATTTAAGTCTTTTTAAATACGTCACTAATATGATGACGAGACATTTGGCTACCATTTCAAATGAAATTTTTCATAAATCATATATGTATAAAAATACAGATATCATATGTTATACATTATATATAATATTTTATGCCCATAGACATATATATTATACATAGCATATACATACCATCCCTGTAAATATATATATATATTTATATATCTTTACATATTAATATGTGTGTGTTTATTGATCGATTTTTTTAATTGTCGAATCATCAAGCAAAGGATAAGCTTCAGTGGATCGCAGTATGGCAGCTGCTCAACCACTTACAACACCTTGCCTGTTATAAAAGTCGTTTACAATTGATTCTAGGCTTTGTCATTGTATTAAATAATGTTTTAATATATAACTAGCGCGGCATCAGGTGATCGAAGATCCTCCCAATTTACTATGTTATACGTAACATTGGCATCACATCCATTGTCGTCTATTAAATGAATAACAAACTTTTAATGGTTTAGAAGCCATACAATGCAAATTGCCCCTTATTTATCATTGCAGTCCAGCACGGATACGACCTTAGAGGCGTTCAGGCATAATCCAACGGACGTAGCGTCATACCACTGTTCGCTCGAACAAGTATTGTGCCATTGGTCCGTACCTGCGGTTCCTCTCGTACTACGCAGGAATGCTGTCGCAACAACGTTTTGTCATTAGTAGGGTAAAACTAACCTGTCTCACGACGGTCTAAACCCAGCTCACGTTCCCTTGCATGGGTGAACAATCCAACGCTTGGTGAATTTTGCTTCACAATGATAGGAAGAGCCGACATCGAAGGATCAAAAAGCGACGTCGCTATGAACGCTTGGCCGCCACAAGCCAGTTATCCCTATGGTAACTTTTCTGACACCTCTTGTTAAAACTCTTTAAACCAAAAGGATCGATAGGCCGAGCTTTTGCTGTCCCTGTGTTTACTGAACACCGAGATCAAGTCAGCATTTGCCCTTTTGCTCTATGTGTGGTTTCTGTCCGCACTGAGCTGGCCTTGGGACACCTCCGTTATTATTTGAGAGATGTACCGCCCCAGTCAAACTCCCTACCTGGCAATGTCCTTGAATTGGATCATACCTGAGTAATTGGAGTTATACCAAATTATTAAATCAAAAGTACATAAATGCACTCTCTCATTAAAGAATTTGTTTGCGATTATATAACAAACTCGTGATACTTTGATCAAGAAGCTTGCATCAAAACCCAATACCATAAGATATAATAAATATATCCGTATAATGGCTAGGAAATGATACACGTTCCATTTAATCAAGTAAGTAAGGAAACAATAAGAGTAGTGGTATTTCATTGTCGATACTAAACCGAAATCTAATATCTCCCACTTATTCTACACCTCTTATGTCTCCTTACACTGCCAGATTAGAGTCAAGCTCAAAAGGGTCTTCTTTCCCCGCTAATTATTCCAAGCCCGTTCCCTTGGCTGTGGTTTCGCTAGATAGTAGATAGGGACAGTAGGAATCTCGTTAATCCATTCATGCGCGTCACTAATTAGATGACGAGGCATTTGGCTACCTTAAGAGAGTCATAGTTACTCCCGCCGTTGACCCGCGCTTACTTGAATTTCTTCACTTTGACATTCAGAGCACTGGGCAGAAATCACATTGTGTCAACACCCGCTAGGGCCATCACAATGCTTTGTTTTAATTAGACAGTCGGATTCCCCAAGTCCGTGCCAGTTCTGAATTGATTGTTAATTGATAATCGTTATAATTTAAAAGAACTAATTGGTTACCCAATTAGTATTCTTAAAAATTTTAGCAAGAAAGTTCCACAATTGGCTACGTAACTAAACTATCCGGGGAACAAGAAACTACCATAAATGATAGAAACTCTATTTACCCAGAACGAGCACATAAACCATGTTATTGTTTCCCAATCAAGCCCGACTATCTCAATCTTCAGAGCCAATCCTTATCCCGAAGTTACGGATCTAATTTGCCGACTTCCCTTACCTACATTATTCTATCGACTAGAGACTCTTCACCTTGGAGACCAGCTGCGGATATTGGTACGGCCTGTTGAGAAGTTTGCGTGTCCCCACCATAAATTTTCAAGGTCCGAGGAGAAAATATCGACACAACAGTATATGTCATGCTCTTCTAGCCCATCTACCATATCTCTCTGCGAAAGACTTCCATGGTAGTACGGCTATAAAACAGAAAAGAAAACTCTTCCGATACCTCTCGACGGCTTCTTTATGGTCGTTCCTGTTGCCAGGATGAGCACGAGGCCCATATTTAATAACAAACGGATACTCAACAGGTTACGGAATTGGAACCGTATTCCCTTTCGTTCAAAATTATTCAAGTGTATTAATTTTCCAAAATTTTAAATATTGACAACTTTTTACTTGAAAATTTTCGGCTTTCGCCTTGAACTTAGGACCGACTAACTCGTGATCAACCACTGTTCACACGAAACCCTTCTCCACTTCAGTCCTCCAAGGTCTCATTCGATTATTTGCTACTACCACCAAGATCTGTACCAATGACGGCTCCATGCAGGCTTACGCCAAACACTTCTATGCACACCATTGTACCTTCCTACTCACTAAAGTTTCAAAATTTATATTACAAGTAATATAAATCATCTACTTTAGCGGTAATGTATAGGTATACAACTTAAGCGCCATCCATTTTAAGGGCTAGTTGCTTCGGCAGGTGAGTTGTTACACACTCCTTAGCGGATTTCGACTTCCATGATCACCGTCCTGCTGTTTTAAGCAACCAACGCCTTTCATGGTTTCTGAATGAGTTGTTAATTTGGGCACCGTAACATTACGTTTGGTTCATCCCACAGCGCCAGTTCTGCTTACCAAAAGTGGCCCACTGGGCACATTATATCATAACCTTAAACTTCATATCAAGAAAGTTAAGGTTCTTACCCATTTAAAGTTTGAGAATAGGTTAAGATCGTTTCGACCCTAAGGCCTCTAATCATTCGCTTTACCAGATAAGATTATTTTATACAACAGTTAAATGCACCAGCTATCCTGAGGGAAACTTCGGAAGGAACCAGCTACTAGATGGTTCGATTGGTCTTTCGCCCCTATACTCAATTCTGACAATCGATTTGCACGTCAGAACTGTTTCGGTCTTCCATCAGGGTTTCCCCTGACTTCAACCTGATCAAGTATAGTTCACCATCTTTCGGGTCACAGCATATATGCTCAAGGTACGTTCCAGTTAGAGGCATAAATAATATAAATATTATCATACATAACTATATAGAACGCCCCGGGATTGTGTTAATTAACTATAAATAGTTAAAAAACTAATCCCATTAATAGTCAAGTTAATTACGCTATTAGGTTTTT